>NC_056001.1:37575944-37875944 GCF_018446385.1 Zingiber officinale
CAGGTGCTGGTAGATAACACCGCTAAACATGTTTCAACAACTAGAGCATGAGATATACCTTTGTTTTGGTTCCTACGAGGACAGTCCGCTGTCCTGTCTGCTTATAGATGAAGCACTTGCCCTTGGCTTCTTCACTCCGACTTTAAATCCCGTACTGAGATTTATTCACTTTCTTTCGAGCCGACTTGTTTCTTCTTCTTCTTTCCTCTCGGTTTAGAAGTAGAACCATTTTCAAGAAAGTGAATTTGAGAATTGTGACGAATAATCCTTCTGCGCTTGAAGTTCATCAAGAGTTCCCCTAATGAATAAATCCTTTTATTCATATTATAGTTCAAGCGGAGCTGCTCAAAACTTCTAGGTAGCGCTTGGAGGATCATATCGATCCGGGTTTTCCATCAATTTCTCCTCCAAGGATCAGTATCTCGTTCGGATAAGCCATCATCTTTAGGATATGATCCCTGTGAGTACCCTCTTGCATGGTGGCTGTCATTATCTTTCTCATAGCTTCTTGTCTAGAAGCTCTATCCTGATGACCAAAGAGCTCCTTGAGATTGTTCATAATATCATAAGCTGTTGGTAAATCTTGATGCTGATGTTGCAATACATTTGACATTGAAGCCAAAATGTAACACCGCGCCATCTCATCTGCCTTTGCCCATCTCTTATGATATTCAATCTCCTCTTGGGTAGATTCACCAGTGGGTGCATCAGGACAAGGTTCAGTCAGTACAAATTTATATCTTTCAGCAGTCAGAACAATGTCCAGGTTCCTTTTCCAATCTATGTAGTTTGGTCCAGTAAGTCTATTCTGTTGAAGTATGATGGACAGTGGGTTGAAAGTCATCCTAAGAATCACAAATAACTTTTGGTCAGAACTCTAAATTTAGAATAATATTGATTCCTCAAACAATACTATTTTAAATTAACCAACACCTCATAACACCGTGAATTTTGTATGCCACGTTAGTGTGGACGTATACAAATTTAACATTTGTAAAAGGAGGGTTTAAACCCATTAATTTTATTATCTTGTCAACCTAACTTTTTGACAAATAAAATTAATAGTTGGTATCATTTGGTCACACAAATAATAGCAGTGACTCCGTTGGGGAGGATACTATTAGATGTGTCTAAGTGTATACCATTACTTGACACTAAGTCCATTAATAAGATTATGCCCCTTCCGTTGGGAAAAGATCACACGCTCATAATTAACTTCCTATAGTCATCCAAAAATGGAAGTCTGTTCTAGTGATCCGCAAACAAGCTCATCCGTTATGGAGGAAGGCACTCAGAGCCAACGCGCAAGCTTGTTTGCATCACTTACAAACCAGTAATGGAGACCATGGGATTTATTTAAAAATCCCTCTCCCACTTAGTTATTTATAAATGAGGAATTTTAACTATGCTAGCCTACTAAAACTTGTAAACTAACATGCACACACAGCATAATATAAAAGCAATAAATAGAAAATTTAATTTTCAACTATTATGGCTTTTATCTCTAATTGTCCTCTGTGTGTTGTCATCCCAAGCTGCTGCCATATTTGTCCACCGCCACCGGGTCTTACTGTCGCATCCATCTTGCTCCTAGTTCCGCTGCGCCTCTGGTCCTTAGAAGGTTCCACGCTTTGCAAGATTCGATCCGCGACATAAATAGAATTTTACATTTTGATCCTATATTCCATAAAAGGAATATACATGTATCTAGATCAAAAATAAAATCCTAATAAAACTAAATACAGCCCCTGCTGTATTTGAATACAATCATGCACACACAGATAAATGCCCTTGACATGTCCAAGGGTCCAATCACACACATAATAACTAAAAGCCATAATAGTTGGATCCTGCATCCACAAAGTTAGCACATCCTACTATTAACCTGCCTAAATTATGTATGACATGTGCATAATTAACCTAATACCAAATACACAGTGGCAAAACCCTAGCTCTGATACCAATTGTTGGTTGCTACTCGGAAAACCTATAGGTTCCACTGTACAAAAATTTTATACAAAGGTCTGAACCTTTTCCTAGCTACCATGTGTTCTTTTAAATTAAATTTTGGATCGCCTGCGGAACTTAACACGTTTGATCCAAAACTTAATCTATTTGTTCTTTTAGGTTTTGACTTGGATCTCCTGCGGAACTTAACACGTTCGACCCAAGTCTCCTTAAGTTATTAATTCCATTAAATATTAATTTCCATAATTGGTTCCCAGTACTGACGTGGCGAGGCACATGGCCTTCTTGGATATGGGAGCAACCACCACCGACTAGACAAAACCTTTTATAGAAAGCTAATATTTAATTTCCTAAAATAACTTTAGGTTAACCAAAGAGAACAATCATATCACAAGGAAAAGAAAAAAAAAACAAAAGAACACAATATCGAAAAACATATTCAAAATTCTAGAACGTAAGCCTCTTGTATTTGGTATTATTTCCATAAATAACTAGTATGATGCGGAAAGAAAAATTACTAGTTATACCTTGTAGAAAAACCTCTTGATCTTCTACCGTATTCCTCTTCTAACCTCGAACGTTGTGTGGGCAACGATCTTCCGAGATGAGAAACCACCAACCACCTTCTCCTCCTTGCTAGGTTCGGCCACAAAGGAAAAATTTCACCAAGGAAGAAAATCAAAACACTAACCAAGCTCCAAGAGATGCTAGCTTCCTCTCCTTCTTCTTCTTCTTCTCCTAGTAGTATCCGGCCACCACAAGAGCTCCAAGGGAATAGAGATGTTCGGCCACCACAAGAGGAAGAGAGGGAAAGGATGTTGGCCGGCCACACCAAAGAATAGGAGAGGGAGAATAATAGAGGTTATCTCTTGAAGGCACCCTCACCCCTTCTTTTATATTCCTTGGCCTAGGCAAATTAGGAAATTTAATTACAATAAAATTTCCTTAATTTCCTTGACATGATTTAATTGAGAAAAATTAAATAAAATTTCCCAATTTAATCTCTAATGGCCGGCCACTTCTAGAGGAAATAAATTAGACAAGTTTTAATCAACAAATTAAAACTTCCTAATTTATTTCCAGAAATTTTAAAAATAAAATTTCTCTTTAAAAATCTCTTCATGGTTGATAAAGGAAATTTCTATAATTTTAATTTTATCAACATGTGGATAATTTTTAAAGAGAAAATAAAATAACTCATCAATCTACAAATAAGGAAAGAGATCTAATCTTTTTCTTTAATCTTTTGTAGATCTTTTACAAGAGAGATATTTTAATTTTAATTCTCTTTAAAAAATTATTTCTTCCATATAATAAAAACTAAAATTAAAATCCCTTTTTAATTTAATTTAGCCGGCCCCCACTAGCTTGGGTTCAAGCTAGGGCCGGCCCTAGCTAGGCCAGCTAGCTTGGTTCCCAAGCTAGCTTGGCCGGCCCCTTATTGGTGGGTATAGAAGGTGGGTATAGAACTCTACAAATAAGAGGCTACGATAGGGACCGAGAGGAGGAATTGGTTTTGGTCTCCCGATAAAATTAAGCATCCCGTGTTCGCCCCGAACACACAACTTAATTTTATCAATGATAATTCATTCCACTAGAGAACTATCATTGAACTACCGCACCAATCCCAAATTACATTTTTGGGCTCCTTCTTATTATGAGTGTGTTAGTCTCCCTGTGTTTAAGATATCGAATGTCCACTAATTAAGTGAGTTACTGACAACTCATTTAATTAATATCTAAGTCCAAGAGTAGTACCACTCAACCTTATTATCATGTCGGACTAAGTCCACCTGCAGGGTTTAACATGACAATCTTTATGAGCTCCTCTTGAGGACATTATCAACCTAGTATCTCTAGGACACAGTTTCCTTCTATAATCAACAACACACACTATAAGTGATACCATTTCCCAACTTATCGGGTTTATTGATTCAACGAACTAAATCTCACCCATTGATAAATTAAAGAAATAAATATCAAATATATGTGCTTGTTATTACATTAGGATTAAGAGCACACACTTCCATAATAACTGAGGTCTTTGTTTCTTTATAAAGTCAGTATAAAAGAAACGACCTCAAATGGTCCTACTCAATACACTCTGAGTGTACTAGTGTAATTATACAATCAAGATAAACTGATACTTAATTACACTACAACCTTCTAATGGTTTGTTCCTTTCCATTTTGGTCGTGAGCCACTGTTTATAATTTATAAGGTACTGATAACATCATCTTCTGTATGTAACACCACATACTATGTTATCTACAATATAAATTAATTGAACAACTACAAACAAATGTAGATAATTTGACCAAATGCGATTCTTTATTCAAAACAAATGTTTACAAAAGCTTAGGCTTTCAGTATACACTCCAACACTTCAAACAAGGGTTGGAAGTCTCGTTTCTTTTTCCTAGAAATGCCTGAGCCCGCCACTTGGCCGACTAAATGACAATCTTTCCTTCCTCCCCTTCCTATTCTAGGGAATTATAAGCGTGACCCTTCTTTTCTCTTACACTTCGCCAAGTTGAGCAGTCGATGTTTTAAAATTCACAAGTGGCTACACGAAGGCCTCCTGCATTTGTTTAGGTTGAGCCCTATTTGAAAGAAACTCCCCGACTCTTTTGGTAAATTTTGATAACTGGGTTACTGCGTTATCACTAAGACATTTTTTATTTTATACAGTGAACACTATTTTCACATCTCTGGTAGATGAGGAGATTGACTTGGAAGAGGAGGAAATCTAAGCTAAGGGGCGAGAACTATTGGCAGAGCTGGGTTTGCAATCGACCGCCTCTTTTAGCGGGACGCCTGACAATCCTGTAATTGAGTCCAGCACAGCTGCTGTATCTGGGGAATTGCCTTTCGATCCACTCCCAGTGTTTGAGGGTTCTCCTTCGGAGGGGGAGGTCGTTCCTCAAAAGAGACGCAAAATGTGCAAGCTTGTCTATGCCCAAATCCCTGAAAGACAAGCACCCTCCATTGAAGTACCCTCCTGTGGGGTGCCTTCCAGTCTCCTATCTCCTACTCAGGAAGATCCTGTCCGGGAGGAAGCACAATAACAATCTTTTGAGCGGACCATGTCCACCATTCCTTCTACCAGCCCATCGTCGAAGCCTGTTCAGACATAGGAGGTCATTTCCTTACTAGACGAATTGATAGGCTCGACCTTCTTTGTATCTCCTCGTGTAAAGATCCCTTCAACTTCTATCGCACCAAGACGACCACATCAATTTTCGACCACCATTGATGTGCCATCCTCCCTGGCCATGACTCCCCCTCTGACCATCCTTGCCGGCCAAATATGTAACGCCCGAAAATACTCAAAATTATTTAGAAATATTCTATGATTTTTCTGAAATTTTAGGACATTTTTACAAAATTTTTAGAGTAGCGGAAGTAGCAAAAACAAATAGGAACGTAAAATAGTCTACGCGGGTATTGAACCCGAGACCTATTGGGTCCTACGACTTATGGTGGACTCTAGTAACCAAGTGAACCCAGCAGGGCCGTGCTGAAAGGAAAGGGGAACAATTATATTTATATTTGAGTTGGACCGAATTACCCACTTAATATAAATAGGGAAAAATTAAGTGAAGAGTTATTTTTAACGTAACTCTCCTCTCTCTCAAACCCTCACACGCCGACCCCTTCTCCTCCCTCATCTCACGGTACCAACCACAAGTAAACCTAGGGTTTCACCCCTAGGGACATAAGGGCTCTTTCCGGCGACGACTCCGGCACGAGGACACTTCTCTCCTCGAGAAGAACGCGTAGACGCAAGAGAATCGTCGAGAAGATCGTCTCCACCGGAAAACTAGCGGCTAGATTCGTAAGAAAACTAGCGCAGGAGGTAAGAAACCCCTCACCTGCAGTATAAGTAGCTTTCCGTATGATTGCATGTTTTTTTTATTAGCTATATGTAGTTCTTCGACACATAGGGTGTATTTAACCCTCCTCGCAGTTTTAGGGATTTAGTTGAGCACCTCTAGATGGGCCAGACACGTCCTTTCCCTTCAGTTGGAGGATTTAGATGTTGTCGGGTGCCTAGAGGTGGCCTCCCTAATAGAGGGGAGAGTTGGAGCACACCAAGTGTTCGATAAAATTATTAGCTCAGTAAAATGTTACAGTAGGCATTTTAATAGCTCAGCAAATGCAATAGAAGCATTTAAAATAGCTTATCTAGTCTTGCTATAGCTTATATGGACTACGGTCCAATGGGTGGGCTCCCACAGTCGCCTCTAGGTTCAGACAACCTAGTTCTAGGGTTAGACAACCTAGTAAGAGCAAGACAAGCATTATTAGCTTATGTTCAGTATTTTACTTTTAGTAGTGGCACTGTACTGGATCAGATATTCATTGGGTTGGGCTCCTCGCAATTTCAGGATGTACGGGATTTTTAGCGCATGTAGTCAATGCCAGTCAGGACAAGGACCAACAGCTAGCAGAGGTTCGAGTCGTATGTGACTACCCAGCAGTCTTCCCTGAGGAGTTACCAGGCCTAGCACCAGACAGGGAGATTGAATTTGAGATAGAGCTCATTCCCGGTACAAATCCTATCTCCAAAGCACCTTACCGCATGGCCCCAGCAAAACTGAAGGAACTTCAGGAACAACTACAGGAACTGCTTGACAAAGGTTTCAGACGCCCTAGTCACTCACCATGGGGAGCGCCTGTATTGTTCGTGAAGAAGAAGGACGGGAGCATGCGCCTATGCATAGATTACCGAGCACTGAACCAAGTCACCATCAAGAACAGATATCCTCTTCCCAGAATAGATGACCTGTTCGATCAGCTAAAGGGAGCGGCAGTGTTCTCTAAAATAGATCTACGGTCAGGGTATCACCAAGTTAGAGTTAAAGAAGTTGATATACCCAAGACAGCCTTTAGGACCATATACGGACATTATGAGTTCGTAGTCATGCCCTTTGGCGTGACAAATGCTTCAGCTACTTTCATGGACCTCATGAACAGAGTATTCAGAGAATACTTAGATAAGTTCGTTATCGTGTTCATCGATGACATTCTTATCTATTCAGGAACTCAGGAAGAACACGTAGAGCACCTGAAGATAGTATTGCAGACCCTTCAGCAGAACCAGCTTTACGCCAAGTTCACAAAATGTGAATTTTGGTTAGATCAGGTGTCTTTCCTGGGTCACATCATCTCAAAGGATGGTATCATGGTAGACCCCAGTAAGATAGAAGCTGTGAGTAACTGGAAAAGACCCAAGAACGCCAGTGAGATCAGGAGCTTTTTGGGACTAGCAGGTTATTACAGAAAGTTTGTAGAGGATTTCTCCAGAATAGCCTCCCCACTGACAACTCTTACCAGAAAGAACAGAAGATTTTAGTGGACAGAGGACTGCGAGAACAGCTTCAGCGAGTTAAAGAGGAGATTGACCAGTGCTCGCATTTTGACTCTATCAGAAAACACAGACAGTTTTGACATTTATAGTGATGCCTCTAAATTGGGACTAGGAGCAGTACTGATGCAAGAAGGTAAGGTGATTGCCTATGCCTCCAGACAACTCAAGGAATATGAGAAGAATTACCCTACTCATGACCTTGAGCTTGCAGCAGTGGTGTTCGCTCTCAAAATTTGGAGACATTACTTGTATGGAGCTCAGTGCAGAGTGTATACAGATCATCAGAGTCTGAAGTACTTCTTCACTCAGAAGGATCTGAATATGCGACAACGTAGATGGCTTGAGCTAGTCAAAGATTATAACATAGATATCCTCTACCACCCAGGAAAAGTCAATAAGGTGGTAGACGCACTTAGCAGAAAGTCCGATGCTACCTTATTATCCCTAGCAGCCATGTCACCGCCCCTACAGAAAGAGATCACAGATTTTGGTCTCGAACTTATAGTAGGACAGCTCTCTACTATGACATTAGCATCTAACCTGCTTGGTGACATTCAGACAGCTCAGGAACAGGATCCTGAAATTCAGAGAACCAAGCAAGGGTTAGCAGAATCAGAAAGTAGAGAATTCAGAGTGTCCGATAGTGGGGTATTATACTTCGGTGACAGACTCCGTGTTCCAGATCAGGAGGAACTAAAGAGGAAGATTTTAGACGAGGCTCACAGGACTCCTTATGCGATGCATCCAGGTTCCACCAAGATGTACCAAGATCTAAAGAAATGTTTTTGGTGGCCCGGGATGAAAAGAGACATCGCTAGATATGTTAGTACCTGTCTGACTTGCCAGAGAGCCAAGGCAGAACACCAGAGACCAGGCCGAGTTCTGCAGCCTATCCAGATCCCAGAATGGAAGTGGAAAGACATTTCTATGGATTTCATAGTGGGACTACCCAGAACCACGAATGGTTTTGATACCATCTGGGTAATAGTTGACAGGTTAACTAAATCAGCCCACTTCTTAGCTATCAGGATATCCTACTCCATGGAACAGCTAGCTCAGTTGTATCTCAAGGAGATCGTTAGACTACATGGAGTCCCACGGACCATCATTTTAGACAGAGACAGTAGGTTCACATCACACTTCTGGGAGTGTGTGCAGTCAGCATTGGGCACTAAGTTGAAATTTAGCACAGCTTTCCATCCTCAGGCAGATGGTCAGACAGAGCGAGTAAATCAGGTACTCGAAGATATGCTCCGCGCATGTGCCCTAGACTTTAAGGGAAGTTGGTGCAAATATCTGAGCTTAGCCGAATTTGCATACAACAATAGCTATCAGGCCACTATTGGTATGACACCTTACGAGGCTCTCTATGGGCGGAGGTGTAGATCTCCAATCTGCTGGTATGAAAGTGGTGAACAGAAAGAACTAGAACTTCAGACAGATCAAGTAGCAGATACCACAGCAGCTATACAGCATATCCGCCAGAGGATAGAGACAGCGCAGAGCCGCCAGAAAAGTTATGCTAATACACGGCGCATACCCTTAGAGTTTTCAGTTGGAGATATAGTATTTCTCTGAGTGGCTCCCATGAAGGGAGTAATGCATTTTGGGAAGAAGGGCAAACTGAGTGATAAGATATGTGGGACCATACCTTATCACTAGAAGAGTTGGCAAGGTAGCATATGAGCTAGAGCTACCACAGGAGATGTCAGCCATCCATAATGTATTTCATGTCTCTATGCTGAAGAAGCATATTCCATATGCCACCCAAGTGATTGAGCCCCAGTCGGTACCAGTCCGCGAAGACCTCAGCTATGACAGTCGGCCTATTTAGATAATAGACCGAGCAGTTAAGAAATTGCGGAACAAGGAGGTACCATTAGTAAAAGTCATTTGGCAAAATCACACCACAGAAGAGGCAACGTGGGAGACAGAAGCTAGTAAGTAGCTTTCCGTACGATTGCATGTTTTTTTTTATTAGCTATATGTAGTTCTTCGACACATAGGGTGTATTTAACCCTCCTCGCAGTTTTAGGGATTTAGTTGAGCACCTCTAGATGGGCCAGACACATCCTTTCCCTTCAGTTGGAGGATCTAGATGTTGTCGGGTGCCTAGAGGTGGCCTCCCTAATAGAGGGGAGAGTTGGAGCACACCAAGTGTTCGATAAAATTATTAGCTCAGTAAAATGTTACAGTAGGCATTTTAATAGCTCAGCAAATGCAATAGAAGCATTTAAAATAGCTTATCTAGTCTTGATATAGCTTATATGGACTACGGTCCAATGGGTGGGCTCCCACAGTCGCCTCTAGGTTCAGACAACCTAGTTCTAGGGTTAAACAACCTAGTAAGAGCAAGACAAGCATTATTAGCTTATGTTCAGTATTTTACTTTTAGCAGTGGTACTGTACTGGATCAGATATCCATTGGGTTGGGCTCCCACAGTCGTCCCTAGGTTCAGATAACCTAGTAAACCCTACTAAATTCGGGACTTGCAAACTCAGGTTTAGTTAGGGATGCGCGCATAGCGAATACAGTTGTCGGGCCCAAACAGCAGCATGATTATTATTTTAACCTATTTATGAAAATAGTTTTCAAAACTTCACAAATAGTTATATGGATTCAGTACAGCTTTAGCATTAGTTTAGAATTAGCTCAACTCAGTGTTTGTATCAGTTTAGTTTTCTAGTGATACATTATGATAGCTTATGTTAGCACTTGTTGCCATGACTAGTTTGTTTGTATGCCATGCTATGCTTTTACATGTTCAGTATATATTTCAAATAGCATGTTTTAAAAGCATGATTTCATCGTATGCATGTTTTTGTGAGGTAGATGGTTTCTTACTAAGCGAAAGCTTACAGA
Source organism: Zingiber officinale (assembly GCF_018446385.1). Classification (NCBI taxonomy): domain Eukaryota; kingdom Viridiplantae; phylum Streptophyta; class Magnoliopsida; order Zingiberales; family Zingiberaceae; genus Zingiber; species Zingiber officinale. The sequence goes on from NC_056001.1 coordinate 37,586,150, forward strand.
TACTTTTTCCTTATACTGCAGATAAAGATAAAGGAAAGATGGATTAGCGGAGGCTGGAGGTTAACGCGATGAAGATGTGTGTGGAAGGAACCTGGAATAAAGATCTTGGAGAAATTAGCAAACTAAGACTTTAACTTTTATATAATGTTATTTCCGTATTTCTGATTATTTTAATGCCTTGAGTCATGAAAGACTTGCTTAGACTGTTAGTACTCATGTTCATAATCCTAGTTATGTGTTAATAGTATGTTTCCAGCTATTATAGAACTCTTGTAGTTGAGTTTGGCACGAAACAGTGCTGAAATTAGAGTTTTGCTGCGAAATCAGAAACTCCAATCGATCAGCGGATCGATTGGGGGCCCTCAATCGATCAGCGGATCGATTGGGGGCCCTCAATCGATCAGCGGATCGATTGGGAGCCTGGTTCCGCGAACAGTAAGCTTCTGGATCGATCAGCCGATCGATCCAGTCGCTTTCTGTCGCGAACAGGAAGCTTCCGGATCGATCAACCGATATCGAGGAATCGGGGAATTTGCTCCCGCGAACAGAGAGCTTCAGAATCGATCACTGGATCGATTGGCCAGCCTGGATCGATCAGCCGATCGATCTAGAATATTACCCCGAGCACAGTAGCAACCTGAATCGATCCATGGATCGATCCAACAGCTTGCAATCGATTGAGTTGAATCTGAATCGATTGGGAAGCTGGGTTTCGACCAGGAAACCCTGTAATTCAGCTCCTTGACCATAGAGGATGTAGGATATGCCATGTATACCTTAGATCGCATCCCTTAGCACATGTAGAACAAGGAAATGGTATTAGTTAGCAAAGATTTAAATTAGTTTAGTTTTTTTCCGCACCTTAAAAATAGCTAGCACAGCATAATGTGACGGTCCGGCCTTACAGCCTAGCCAGTAGAAGGCGGGTCGTTACAGAGTGGTATCAGAGCGTAAAGTTCCATACTTCCTACACACACATCAGCATTGAACCTGCAGCTTCCAAGTAAGAATACCTCTCACTTTGTTATGTTTATTGCTTTCATATTTGTAGATAACTAAAGTATGCTTATCTGTGATAGTGTTAGCTATGTAAACATGATGCTTTAATTATGTACGTCCTTTGTTCCTTTAGAAATGGCACGAGGACGCCCAGCTAGAAGGGCACCAGTTACTGAACCCCAGCATGAGGCAGGCAGTTCAGTGCCTCCCCCAGACCTTACAGCAGTAGTGGCTCAGTTACAGAAGCGGCTAGCAGAACAGCAACAGGAGATAGCCACCTTAAAGGCTAATCAGCAAAATACTCCCACTGTCACTCCGGAACCAAACATAGCAACCCCGGTAGTTATAGAGGTTCCACCAGTCCAGCCTACAGCACCAGTGGCCCCAGCAGCAGAGGCAAAGAGAGAAGCCTATCTGATCCAGTGGCAGAGAGTCAAGCCCGAGAACTTCTCAGGCACCAGTGAACCATGGGATGCTCAAGCCTGGTTCAAAATGCTGGAGAGTACGATGGAGCTTCTGGACTGGCCAGAGCACGAAAAAGTGAAGTGCGGCTCCTTCTGCTTGACAGGAGATGCACGTATGTGGTGGGAGAGAATTAGAGCGAAGCGCCCAGTGAACCATATGACATGGGCGGACTTCGAGAAAGAATTCTTCGAGGAGTTCTTTTACATGCGGGTCACAAACCGCCACTACGACGAGTTCACTGAGTTTTGTCAGGGCAACCTATCAGTGGAGGGAGCCGTGAAGAAATTCAATAGATTGGCTCGTCTATGCCCTGAACTAGTCAGCACAGAAAAAGAACGAGTCCGGTTGATGCTCAAGATGCTGAGGCCGGAAATAGCGATGAACGTGGCTGGCGGCGTTCATAGGCCGCAAACCACCGAAGAACTAGTCAGCAGTGCTCTGACCACCGAGCACTATCAGAACAATATCAAGCAGCAGAAGCAAGTCCTCTCAGAGTCCAAAGGGCAAGGAGGCTCAGGTACTCAGAAACAACAGGGTCACAGCTCTAACTAGAAAGGGAATGTTGGTGCAGCGGAGGCTGGCAAGAGGGGGATGAATTGCTGAAAATAAAAATAAAAATACCCTCCTCGTACTTTCAACTCAATTAGTGCAATAGTGATAAATTAATAAAGCAATAAAAACTAAATAAATAAATACAGAGAAGATCAGGATTTTAACCTGGTTACAACCAAGAAGGTTGTTAATCCAGGGCAGTAGAAAAAGCGCAGTAGAAAAATTCTCCTTCTCTGAAGGCGGAGAAGCCTTTTACACTTTGGAAGCTCAGAACTATTGCTAGGAAACACTACACAGTTGATTGCTTGAGTTGTTATTGAATTCCTAGCTCCAGGGGCCTTTATATAGGCCCTGGAAATCTTATCCCGAGAGTCCAAGGCGCCTCCAACAAGGTTCAAGGTGCCTCCAACTCGATCTGCGGATAAAACTTTATCCGCAGTGCAAACGGTCAAACTGGCCTGCTCAAGGCGCCTTAAACAATCCATTTAAGGCGCCTTCAATGTGTTTAAGGCGCCTTCAAGGTTCCTGCTACAGTAATTTCTGCTACAGTAACTTCCAGCCTCTTTTGACTCCTTTTCTTCTTCACTTTGTCTTCCGAAGCTCCGTTTGTTTGGGTAATTTTGGCAAACCGAAATAGGGCTCACCCTAACCCAATTTCCGGCCTTCCTCGAGCAGCCTTCCGTCCCGACTTAACGTCCCTCGAACGTCGCGCATGCTCTTCACGCCCACCGGAGTACTCTTCCACAGCTCTCTCGTCCTTCAGACGCACCGAGCCTGTCGGCTCCCTTCCCGTGCCGTCCTTCTCGCTAGCTGCGTCTTCCGCTCGACTTCCTGTGTTTCTAAGCTCCTGCACACTCAGACACAGGGATCAAACACAGCAGGACCTAACCAACTTGGTTGATCACATCAAAACTACCACGGGGTCCAACAGGGAGCTCCAGCAACAAGCGCAAACCAGGGAGTTACCCAAAGGGAGGATCAGCCAGCAAACAGCCCAGTTATCCCAAATGTGCTACTTGTGGGAAATTTCACCCAGGAGTTTGTCGCAAGGGCACACGAGGATGCTTTGAATGTGGACAGGAAGGGCATATGGCTAAGCAATGCCCGAACAAGACAAGTCTTCCTCAACCACAGCCGATACAGTATGGAGGCCAGCCAGCACAGCTACATCAGATGCAGGCCGCTTTAGATGGTCCATATATTAGCCAGGGCAGACTAGAAGCCCCTCCAGCTACGACAAATGCGAGGATCTACTCCTTAACCAGAGAGGACGTAGCGAATGCCTCGACAGTTGTTACAGGTCAGGAAAGATGGATTAGCGAATGCCTCGACAGTTCTTACTAAGCGAAAGGTTACAGATACTTTTTCCTTATACTGCAGATAAAGGTAAAGGAAAGATGGATTAGCGGAGGATGGAGGTTAATGCGATGAAGATGTGTATGGAAGGAACCTGGAATAAAGATCTTGGAGAAATTAGCAAACTAAGACTTTAGCTTTTATATAATGTTATTTCTATATTTCTGGTTATTTTAATGCCTTGAGTCATGAAAGACTTGCTTAGACTGTTAGTTCTCATGTTCATAATCCTAGTTATGTGTTATTAGTATGTTTCCAGCTATTATAGAACTCTTGTAGTTGAGTTTGGCACGAAACAGTGCTGAAATCAGAGTTTTGCTGCGAAATCAGAAACCCCAATCGATCAGCAGATCGATTGGGGGCCCTCAATCGATCAGCGGATCGATTGGGGGCCCTCAATCGATCAGCGGATCGATTGGGAGCCTGGTTCCACGAACAGTAAGCTTCTGGATCGATCAGCCGATAGATCCAGTCGCTTTCTGTCGCGAACAGGAAGCTTCCGGATCGATCAACCGATCGATCGAGGAATCGGGGAATTTGCTCCCGTGAACAGAGAGCTTCGGAATCGATCACTGGATCGATTGGCCAGCCTGGATCGATCAGCCGATCGATCCAAAATATTACCCCGAGCACAGTAGCAACCTGAATCGATCCATGGATCGATCCAACAGCTTGCAATCGATTGAGTTGAATTTGAATCGATTGGGAAGCTGGGTTTCGACCAGGAAACCCTGTAATTCAGCTCCTTGACCATAGGGGATGTAGGATATGGCATGTATACCTTAGATCGCATCCCTTAGCACATGTAGAACAAGGAAATGGTATTAATTAGCAAAGATTTAAATTAGTTTAGTTTTTTTTCGCACCTTAAAAATAGCTAGCACAGCATAATGTGACGGTCCGGCCTTACAGCCTAGCCAGTAGAAGGCGGGTCGTTACAAAATACTTCTAAGCGGTCGTTTAGCAAAGGCCTGGGAGGACGCCAAAAACCAGCTTAGCGAGCTAACTCCTATGGAGTTAGCATACGAATACTCCTACGAACAGACTAATGTAATGTATTTTAATATACTGTCTCCCACATTTGATGTTTTCCAATGTTGTTTGTCTTTTCTTTTAGCGTTGGGCGATCGAGATGAGCATTGCTCAACAATTGTACTCCCTAGTGAGGGAAAATGAATCACTAAAGTAACAATTTTCTGAAGCTGCTTTTGCATCCTCCTCTCAGTGGCTGAGCAGGCTGGAAACTCAACTCCAGGAGGCTCGATGATTGGCGAAAGCTGAGCTTGAGAAAGCAGCTAGCTTACAAACTACCCTAGATATCTCTGAAGCTAAACTCCAATCGGAGGCAACCCTCTGGGCAAACATGAAGGTAGAGGTGGATGAGAAGACCGCAGAAGTTGATCACCTCGCCACTCAACAAAAGGAGCAAAAAGTCACGCATGACACAGAGCTTGTCACCAAAGTCTTTAAGTTGGTGGCTCGAGATGTTGAACATGATGCCTTGCGCTCAGATTTAGCAATTGCCCAAACTTCACTGTCCGCTAAAATTTCTAAGTTGATGGATTGAGATGTTGAATGGGATGCATTACGCTCGGATTTCGTGACCGCCCAGACCTCACTATCCACAAAAGAATTTGAACTGGCGGGGTGTTTCGACTGAGCAAGTAGCTGCCCGAGTGGAGTTGGAGGCCTACTGAGTAGGAGAAGATGAGTGCTTTGAAGCAAGGAAGAAAGCTCTTCTTCAAACGTGCAAATTCAACGCAGCTATCGCCCACTCTATCAGTAAAGCGCATCTTCTTGGGGCGAAGGGTGCTGTGCAGCAATTAAAGGAGGGTGGTTGTTTAGCTTCCAATCCCCCTGCCCGCTTTCTTGACCGTAAGAGGATAACTCATAATCATCCGCTCGGCTTGTTTCCCGACACACTATGATTTACTTTGTGTTCATCGTTTCTTCTAGTCAATGAATCAAAACTCCATGTTTGTATTTGCAACATATATAATTATGTTTCTGTTAAATTTGTCACGTGTCTTCGCTCTAATGGTTGATTGTCTAATAACTCGTGTTTCTTTTTTTTCTCGAGCGAGTGTGATATTCTAAGGAAAATGTAAATCCGTCTGTACCAAAGTCCGGCCGGTTGTAGTTTCAGAAACCATTTGTTCGAACTTGAAGACTAGCCGGGCTGCGACAAATAATACTTATCCAGGTAAGAGTATTTGGGATCGGTCGGGAGTATACTCGTTCGATATTACCTCCGATCGGGGTTAAAAACCAGTGCAACGCGCATCCGACTGGACCTCCCACTTATTGTTTTACTTATTATCCTCTCGGGCGAGCCCTAAAAACTCATTCAAGCTTAGGACTAGCCGGACTTTTAAAAGAGAGGCACAAAAAACAAGGCTCACCTCGATACAGGCGCTAACGCTTTAAGATGACTACATGTCGAATCAGTTATCGATGCAGACTTTTTATTAGTGACACATGTGTGTATGTTATTATACGCATTTTCCTATACCTGTCGTTTCGTCTTACCATCTGACGATCCAAGTTTAGCCCGTCTATTTATTGTTATGATCCAACGACTCTGCTTAAAAGAAGGCTTAAATAATAACCCTTAAGGGTTTTCATAAGAAACTCTCAAGAACCCTAGTGCACTCACCACTTATTCTTCTTCGTTGCTTCTTCTTCGCTAATCCCCTACTCTCCGTTTTCATTGTTTTCTTTCTCTTCCTCTCCTTGTTCTTCATTCTCTTTGCTTTCCTTCTTGAAATGGCTGATAACAGTGAGTGGTATACTCTTTGTCCCTCAGATTTCATCATCATGGATGCCCATGACCATAATTTCAACTACGGGATGCCTACCTACATAGTTATACCGACCAACGAAGTTCGTCCCCATCTTCCCCCAATAGAAAGTGTAGCTGTCTTTAAGGAGCAGACCGTAGTAGGGCTTCATTTTTCCATTCACCCTTTCATTATCTCCATCAGTCACTATTTTCATATTCCCCTTCATCAACTCCTCCCCAACTCCATTCGCATCCTGAGTGGTGCTACTATTGTTTTCTGTCCATTCAGTACTCCTCTATCTCCTCGCTTGTTCCATCATTACTTTTACCCTCAACAAGTGACGAATGACCTATTTCATTTTCGCGCTCTTTCTAAGATGACTTTGTTTGACAGGATTCCAGCTCAAGGCGAATGGAGAGATAAATACTTCTTCATTCGACTTCTGACCTCTCTGCCTTGTCCCACAACCTGACAACATCTTCCCCTATCCCTGATTTGGGCAATATCCATACGGATCCGATCCTTCACAAAGCTTAGGAGAGGCTGAGAGGTATGAAGTTCAACTTACCCGAGCAGACCATAAAAGACTTGTTATACTTTTTTGGGCTTACCCCGGTTGACCTTGGGCTAATCGCTAACTTTGGTAAGAAATCTTTATCTCTTCCTTGATTATCTGTAAAGGCTTTTCTTTTAATATTCACTTATCTTTGCAGCGGAGGCTATTACCCCGGCCTTTCTTTCCAAGAATACTCGGCTAAAGAAGGATGTTTTAAACCAATGGCGGGAGGCCCTGCTAAAGGATTGAGACGCCAGGCAAGCTTCTTCCTCCATCGACTACCTCCCCCCCTACAGAGACCTCCTCTTCTCATTCTTCTGACTCAAAGGCTCCCCTCACGTTCAAGCATAAAAGGCCTCAATCAGAGACTTTAGCTTTACCTGCACAACTTGTGGCTGAACAAACCTCACTCGATGTAACCGAGGTTTTTTCTACTCAGGGAAATGAACCTATGCCGCCCAAGCATCGTCGATCCAAATTTGGTATGAGGTCGGTTAGTACTACACTTGCACCTTCTGAAGCTGTGTAGGCTTCTGAGCCGATCGAGATAATACCGGAACCTCTATATGCTCGTCCGACCTCACCGCCAAAGGTTATTATAGGATCGTTGCGCTAGAGGAGGGTGAATAACACTCGGGGATTTCACAGTTTTTGTGTAAAACAATCGTATAGAGTAAAACACAGCGAAAATTAAAGAAAGAAAAGCAAGCAATCGAAAACCAAGCTAACACTTTTGATTTTACATGATTCGGAGTCTGTGACGACTCCGACTCCAAGGCCCACACTCGTTGAGTGTTACTATGAGAAATTCACTATCAATCCGTATAATTACAAAGACAGGAATAATTATAATGAGATTAAAGATTAAGTACTATAAATGAAAGTTATACGACTTAGAGAGTTGGAGTTTTGAGCACTCGGTCGTTGGAGCAGCGTTACGGCTTCATTGACTTGACTTTTGAGCAGCATGCAATAGAGAGATCGTGAATTCATTGTTCTGAAGTGCTGGTCGAGGCCTCCTTTTATAGTCAAGTTAAACTTGATCTGATCCACTAATCTCGGGATGACTGTTCACGACTTGACATTTATCGATCGGCCGATCCACCCTGATCGGTTGACTGATCCTTCTGTATAGGCTCGACTTTCCACCCAGATGTTGTCACATTGGATGAGATCTTCATTCGGTCGACCGATCCCACCGTTCAATCGACTGATCCTGCTATCCTCGCTGGCTTATCTGGTCCGATCAACTTGCTGTTTATCCACCGTTCTGTCAACTGAACCTCCTTGTTCGGTCGATCGATCTCTCGGTCAAAACCTCATCGCGAGATGAAATCTTATCCTTTTGCTTGTGGGTTCGGTCTATCGATCTGAATGTTCGGTCGACTGAACAAAGTAAAATCCTAACCTATAAAATGTTAGTATTTCTACAAAATAGAGTTAGAATAATAGGCAAACAGTATATAAATAATAATTTTGACATCCTCCGGACTGTCCAGTCCTGACTTTGAGTTTCACTGAAACTCTAGGTCGGATCGACGCCTACAGTTTCCTCAACAAGGAACGCATTATCACGTACTCCTCTCAGGAGAGTTTACCTTTTGCTAGACCAGTCCTCTAGACCGTTTGGACTTTTTCTCAGCGTCCAAGACATCAGGCTTTCATGCTGGATATTCGATCCCCGCCACTTTTAGTCTTCCACCTGATGTTGGCAACCCCTAGGATTTCCAACTAGCGTCCTTGACTCTAGGATTTTGCTAACGTCCTCGACCCACCAAGACTTTGCCCACTCTCCAGAACCAGGACTTCATTGCCTAATCAAAGTTAGGACTTTCCACCAACTTAGCCTCAACTAAGACTTTCCTTTGTCTAAGATCACTCAGGACTTTTCTGCACACTTAGTTACACTTGTTAGATTACAAAACAGCTTAACTTTGAACCCCTTTATCATTATCTAAACACAGGTTCGATCGTCTGGTGCTCCCTACACCAACAATCTCCCCTTTTTTGATTATGATAACCTAATTCAAAAGTTCAGTTAAATCATATAGCAATTCAAGGAAAAAAATATAGTAATTTAATATTATAGCAATTTAAACACAAAGAACTTTCATAGTAATTTAATATTAAACACGAAATTTTTTTTTAAGAATAAGTTCGAGTGTTAAAGTAACTTTTAAATAAAGATTAAGAAAACAATCTTTTCAATTTTGCTCCCTCTTAATTTATCACTCCCCCTTAACTTTCTCTCTCCCTTAACTTTTAACCATTCTCTCCCATTTTACCATTCATCAAAAACAATTTAGGGAGAAAAGAAAAAAATACTTAATTTCAAAATGAACCATTTTAGTTTTTTTAAATACTTAGTTTTTGTGACAAAATTTAAAGTTAGAAAGAAAACTTATTCTTTGAAAAATACTTTGAGACAAACTATGCTTTTGAGATATTAGAATTTTACTTTGAAAATTTAGAAAAGGAGAGTTAAAAAAAAAATTCAAGTAGGAAGTTTAACTAAAGTACTTTGTTTTGAAAAAGCTTACTTGAAAAAACTAATTGAGTTTCAAATAAACTATCTTTTGAAAATACTTAGCATTTTTGTAAAAACCTTGAAAACGAACTTAACTTTTGAAAATACTTTATTTAAAGTAGACTTTAGCTTTTGAAAAGACTTAGTATCTTTGAAAAGATATTTAAAGGCTTTGAAAAAGAACTTTGATTTTTAAAAACTTTGTTTTCTACTAAAAAAATGACTAAGTTTCAAAAAAACTTGACTTTTGAAAAAACTATTTTTTGTTAAAAAACTAAAAAATAAAAAAAAAATCAGAAAGACTAACAACATGAGTATAACCCCCAACCAATAAAGAGTAACAAAAGTAATTAAAGTTAACAAAAAAATTACCCGAGCAGACAATAAAAGACTTGTCATACTTTTTTGGGCTTACCCCGGTTGACCTTGGGCTAATCGCTACCTTTGGTAAGAAATTTTTATCTCTTCCTTGATTATTTGTAAAGGCTTTTCTTTTAATATTCACTTATCTTTGCAGCGGAGGCTATTACCCCGGCCTTTCTTTCCAAGAATACTCGGCTAAAGAAGGATGTTTTAAACCAATGGGGGGAGGCCCTGCTAAAGGATTGAGAGGCCAGGCAAGCTTCTTCCTCCATCGACTACCTCCCCCCCTACAGAGACCTCCTCTTCTCATTCTTCTGACTCAAAGGCTCCCCTCACGTTCAAGCATAAAAGGCCTCAATCAGAGACTTTAGCTTTACCTGCACAACTTGTGGCTGAACAAACCTCACTCGATGTAATCGAGGTTTTTTCTACTCGGGGAAACGAACCTATGCCGCCCAAGCATCGTCGATCCAAATTTGGTATGAGGTTGGTTAGTACTACACTTGCACCTTCTGAAGCTGTGTAGGCTTCTGAGCCGATCGAGATAATACCGGAACCTCTATATGCTCGTCCGACCTCACCGCCAAAGGTTATTATAGGATTGTTGCGCTAGAGGGGGGTGAATAACACTCGTGGATTTCACATTTTTTGTGTAAAACAATCGTATAGAGTAAAACACAGCGAAAATTAAAGAAAGAAAAGCAAGCAATAGAAAACCAAGCTAACACTTTTGATTTTACATGATTCGGAGTCTGTGACGACTCCGACTCCAAGGCCCACACTCATTGAGTGTTACTATGAGAAATTCACTATCAATCCGTATAATTACAAAGACAGGAACAATTATAATGAGATTAAAGATTAAGTACTATAAATGAAAGTTATACCGACGACTTAGAGAGTTGGAGTTTTGAGCTCTCGGTCGTTAGAGCAGCGTTACGGCTTCATTGACTTGACTTTTGAGCAGCATACAATAGAGAGATCGTGAATTCGTTGTTCTGAAGTGCTGGTCGAGGCCTCCTTTTATAGTCAAGTTAAACTTGATCTGATCCACTAATCTCGGGATGACTGTTCACGACTTGACATTTATCGATCGACCGATCCACCCTGATCTGTTGACTGATCCTTCTGTATAGGCTCGACTTTCCATCCCGATGTTGTCACATTGGATGAGATCTTCATTCGGTCGACCGATCCCACCGTTCGATCGACTGATCCTGCTATCCTCGCTGGCTTATCTGGACCGATCAACTTGCTGTTTATCCACCGTTCTGTCAACTGACCCTCCTTGTTCAGTCGATCGATCCCTCGGTCAAAACCTCATCGCGAGATGAAATCTTATCTTTTTGCTTGTGGGTTCGGTCTATCGATCTGAATGTTCGGTCGACTAAACAAAGTAAAATCCTAACCTATAAAATGTTAGTCTTTTTTACAAAATAGAGTTAGAATAATAGGCAAACAGTATATAAAGAATAATTTTGACAACCTCCGGACTGTCCAGTCCTGACTTTGAGTTTCACTGAAACTCTAGGTCGGATCGACGCCTACAGTTTCCTCAGCAAGGAACGCATTATCACGTACTCCTATCAGGAGAGTTTACCTTTTGTTAGACCAGTCCTCTAGACCGTTTGGACTTTTTCTCAGCGTCCAAGACATCAGGATTTCATTCTGGATATTCGATCCCCGCCACTTTTAGTCTTCCACCTGATGTTGTCAACCCCTAGGATTTTCAACTAGCGTCCTTGACTCTAGGATTTTGCTAACGTCCTCGACCCACCAAGACTTTGCCCACTCCCCAGAACCAGGACTTCATTGCCTAATCAAAGTTAGGACTTTCCACCAACCTAGCCTCAACTAAGACTTTCCTTTGTCTAAGATCACTCAGGACTTTTCTGCACACTTAGTTACACTTGTTAGATTACAAGACAGCTTAACTTTGAACCCCTTTATCATTATCAAAACACAGGTTCGATTGTCTGGTGGTCCCTACACCAACAATCTCTCCTTTTTTGATTATGATAACCTAATTCAAAAGTTCAGTTAAATCATATAGCAATTCAAGGAAAAAAATATAGTAATTTAATATTATAGCAATTTAAACACAAAGAACTTTCATAGTAATTTAATATTAAACACAAAAAAAAATTTTAAGAATAAGTTCGAGTGTTAAAGTAACTTTTAAAGAAAGATTAAGAAAACAATCTTTTCAATTTTGCTCCCTCTTAATTTATCACTCCCTCTTAACTTTCTCTCTCCCTTAACTTTTAACCATTCTCTCCCATGTTGCCATTCATCAAAAACAATTTAGGGAGAAAAGAAAAAAATACTTAATTTCAAAATGAACCATTTTAGTTTTTTTAAATACTTTGTTTTTGTGACAAAATTTAAAGTTAGAAAGAAAACTTATTCTTTGAAAAATACTTTGAGATAAACTATGCTTTTGAGATATTAGAATTTTACTTTGAAAATTTAGAAAAGGAGAGTTAAAAAAAAAAATCAAGTAGGAAGTTTAACTAAAGTACTTTGTTTTGAAAAAGCTTACTTGAAGAAATTAATTGGGTTTCAAACAAACTATCTTTTGAAAATACTTAGCATTTTTGTAAAAACCTTGAAAACGAACTTAACTTTTGAAAATACTTTATTTAAAGTAGACTTTAGCTTTTGAAAAGACTTAGTATCTTTGAAAAGATACTTAAAGGCTTTGAAAAAGAACTTTGCTTTTTAAAAACTTTGTTTTCTACTTAAATAATGACTTAGTTTAAAAAAAACTTGACTTTTGAAAAAACTATTTTTTGTTAAAAAACTAAAAAAAATAATTGAGAAAGACTAACAACATGAGTATAACCCCCAACCAATAAAGAGTAACAAAAGTAATTAAAGTTAACAAAAAATTTATCTATATTCATGATTTTTTATCTCACCATTTTTAAGTTATCAAACATGTCAAACTTATGAGTTTGTGTGAGATAGAGTTAAGTTAATCTTAATTTTGAAATTGAGTTATTTATAAAAATTAAGTTGAGAAATTAATTTAAAATATTAATTAAGTTTCAAAAACTATTAGATTTGAAATTTTAATTAGGATTAAGATTTGAATTTAAGTTAGGTCAGTTGGACCGAGAGACAAGAAGACCTAGTGAGTCGAGAATCGGGTGTCAAACAGATAGACTTTTCGCTTGAGAGGAATTGTTGGGGTTGCAAGGTTGTAAATATAGTCCGATATTGAAAATACATGGGAAAAATCATGTCTTTATAGGAGAAAGATATCTTCATTGGTATGAGACCTTTTGAGTAAAGTCCAAAAATAAAATCATGAGGGCTTAGACTCAAAGTAAATAATATCGTACTATTGTAGAGATTTCTTAATTCTTTTGGTCCTAACAATCAACGAACAAGTGCTAATTCTTTTGTTGTCAGTAAACTTTGTTTTTATTGTAATACTTGTACTTGTCATTTGTGAACTCTATTTGTAAAGATTTTTTGAAACTATAGTGATTACCTAACAAAAGCGATCAACGATCACGAACCTTAAAGTAGGAGTTATCACAAACTCCAAACCAAGTAAAACCAAAAGTGTCAGCATTGTTTTTATTTTCTTTTATTTATTCTACTGTATTTTACTCCAACTATTTTCCGAAAAATGTGAAGCCACGAGTGCTATTAACCCCCTCTAGTGCAACAATCTTACAATTAGTATCAGAGCGGTGTAGCTCTTATTGGTGCGGTTAGCACTAACGATTTAACCCAGGTTTTGATGAATGACAAATCAGGTTAAGTTAGTTTATTGTTGTCTAAACACTCTGATCGAGTGTGCAGGAAAAGTCCAGACAGGTCGACGGGCTGACCAGATGTCTGGCACGAAGCCCAGCTAGGTCGACGGGCTGACCGGATAGCTGGAGAGAAGTCCAAGCGGGTTGACGGGTTGACCGGACGCTTGGCAATAAGTCCAGCTAGGTCGACGGGCCAACCGGATAGCTGGCGAGAAGTCCAGACGGGTCGAAGGGCTGACCAGACGTCTGGCGGGTAAGTGAGGTAAGTCACTGGAGGGGAGTGACTGCGAGGACGCGTCCCCGGGAAGGGGACATTAGGCGTCGATCCGGCTTAGATCCATTTCGGATATCTAAGTTGAGATCGTGACTAGATTCCGGTCTCGGAAAGACGGAATCTAAGTCATACTCTTTGCTATTACTTTGTTGAACTTTAATTGTGCAAACAATCTGTTTTACAGGATATATATTTGCCTCGCACTAACTCTATTTTGCAGGAGAAGGAGTTCCTGGAAATAGGAGGTCCGGGCGCCCGGAGGTCCAAGCGCCCGGAAGGAATCCGGGCGCCCGGAGGTAAGTTTTATCCAAACTCGTGCGTCGCCACGTGGAGCTTGCTGGTTGGACCTGCCACGTCCCACCAGGGCGCCCGGAAGGGATCCAGGGCGCCCCAAGCCTCATATAAAAGGAGGGTCAGAGGGGAGCTTCAAGTACAACAACGAAAAGAAAGTCTTCTGCTGCTTGCTCTGCTGCTCTGCGCTCCAGCGACGCTAACAAGAGATCCGACGACATACTACTTTCCTGTTCTTTAATTCTTGTCGGTATTTTCTTTATTTTGCTGGCATTACTGTACCTTAAATTGTAATCATTTTCGAACTGCTAGTAATTGCCCAATGAAAGTACTCACGGAGTATGGGCCTTCGAGTAGGAGTCGTCACAGGCTCCGAACGAAGTAAAATTCATTGTGTTCAATTTTCTTATTCCGCTGCATTTATACTCGTTATTTTTCGAATCGATATTCACCCCCCCCCCCCTCTATCGACGTTTCACGATCCAACATATGGTATCAGAGCAGGTACCGCTCTAATTTGGTGCAACCACCAATCAAACGAGGGGTGAAAATATTTTTTTTCTTCTTTTGCTTTACGCTTAATTCTAAGTTAATATTATTATTAATTTAGAAACTTTTCTTCTCGTTGCAATTAAATCTAAATTGGTGCAACACCAATTTAGATACAGCTATTATTTTTTTCCCGCACTACTAATCCAAGACCAAGTCTTGGAATAATTTTTTTCCTTGTTTACTTGTGTGCAGGATGTCTCAACTAGAAGGATTTAGCACAGTACGACCTCCCCTATTCAACGGGGATGACTTCTCGTACTGGAAGAAAAGAATGGAGGTGTACCTAAAGACAGACTACGATCAATGGTTCAGCGTTATAAAAGCGTACCGAACTCCAGTCGACAACTCCGGAAATCTACTAGACCCGGAACAGTGGACTCCGGACATGAGGAAAAAGGCATCAACAGAAAACAAGGCAATCAACACGCTACATTACGGCCTAACACGAGAAGAGCTGAATCGCGTCGGACCACATCAGAATGCTAAAGAATTGTGGGACAAACTGATCAAGTTGCACGAAGGAACAAGCGACGCGAAGGTAACAAAAAGAGACCTACTTTTAAATAAAATATTTAATATAAAAATGCAGGAAGGGGAAACGGCAAGTCAACTGCATGCAAGAATCAAGGACGTCCTCAATGGACTCCACGCGATAGGCCACCAGATGGAAAACAGAGATTTAATAAGGTACGCACTAAATGCTTTTCCTCGTAATAGCTTGTGGGCATCAATCGTAGATGCCTACAAAATTTTGAAAAATTTATCTAAGTTAAAATTAGACGAGCTTTTTTGTGAGTTAGAATTACATGAACAAACTAATGCTAGAGCCGAGAAAGGTATTGCTTTATTTGCAGGCTCATCCAAAGAAAAGAAGAACAAGCCTGAATCTGAAGAAGATTCTGATCAAGATACCGAAGACGAAGAACATCTGGTGAACCTGGTAAGAAAAATGTTCACCAGGAGAAAAAGAAGCTTCAGCAAGAAGGACCTTCAAAAGATCAGTTCTCCCTCGGAACAAAAGAACGTGACGTGCTTCGGATGCAACGAAAAGGGGCACTACAAGAACAAATGCCCAAGACTGAAGTTCGACAAACCGAAGCCAACCAAAAAGAAAGACCTCAAAGCAACGTGGGACGACTCCTCGGACGAATCGGAGGCAGAAGAGGAGAAACACCAGAGCCACCTCGCGCTGATGGCCCGCGAAGCTGAAACGGAAGACGAGTCAGAAGATGAAGACGGGTCTGAACCCGAATCAAGCCACGAGTCCGTACTCGTTTCCGAAGGCCCGGATGAGGTATATTTTAATTTAAACAAAAAATTCTTTAAAATTATTTCTTGCTTAAATAGTAAGTTAATTAAAATAGAAAATGAAAACAAATCACTCCTTGAGGAAAATCAAAACCTCAAGGAACAAATAAAGATTTCAAATCCAACTCAAGATCCAATACTTGAAGAGAATTCATCATTAAAATCAGAAATTAATAACTTAAAAGAAATACTAGAAAAATTCACTACATGATCAAAAAATCTAGACTTAATCCTGAATAATCAAAAAGCATGTTATAATAAAACCGGACTTGGATACAAGTCGAACTCAAATAAAACCTTTAAGTCATTAATAACCCAATACAAATCAACTAATCAAGCTTGGGTTCCGAAAGCGTGTTTGACCACGCAAGTAGGAATTAATCAATATTACATACCTAAAGAAAAAATATATTATATAAACTCGAATAAACTAAATCAAAAACCAAAACACAAATCAAAGAAATCAAAATTTAAAAATATTAAAACTCAACAAAATATAAATTATCACCAAGTTAATTATAACTATAAAAGGAATCGACACAAACCTAAAACGAAAATTTAAATTAAATACCAATAATTCAGGGGGAGACTCCAGAATAGCTGGCACCTCCAAAACTAACTTACCCGACAGGGTAACCTAAACAAAATAACCCGGCAGGGTAATTAGGATTAGTTAAAAAGAGACCAAGTTTAACTTGAATCATGGTCCTGGTGAAGTTTTTTGGAT
Source organism: Zingiber officinale (assembly GCF_018446385.1). NCBI lineage: Eukaryota > Viridiplantae > Streptophyta > Magnoliopsida > Zingiberales > Zingiberaceae > Zingiber > Zingiber officinale. The sequence continues at coordinate 37,602,673 of NC_056001.1, forward strand.
GATAGTACGTTAGGGAAGCTTGGGCATCGCATGTCTAGAAAGATATGGTTTCGATCTGGTGCATTTGGCCAAGTGGAATTGACCGAAGCTACCCTTAAATGAATCTCAACCAGTTAGACCAAAGTTTAGTACTAAGCTCCGTGGATAGGACTATTCGGAAAACCTCGAAAGGTTGGTTACTTCTAATGACGTCCATGTGACTCACCAAGCTTAGAAGTTTATCCGAAGAATGCCTGTTTGTAAAGACCAAAGCTAAAACTGAATCTAACACAAGTTAAACCAAAACTCCATAATTAAAAATCCAATCCATCTCACAAAATTATAGTATTCCCTGATTGACAATTTAGATCGGGTGAGATGACTAAGGATCAAAATCAAATTAAATTAAAAGTCGAATTAAATAAATTAAATTTTAAATTAAATAAATTAAATTTTGAATTAAATTAATTAAATTAAATTTCGAATTAAATTAATTAAATTAAATTTCGAATTAAATTAATTAAATTAAACTTCGAATTAAATTAATTAATTAAATTTCAAATTAAATTAATCAAATTAAATTTCGAACTGAATCAGTTAAGTTAAATTTTGAACTAACCAAATTTTGAATTAAATAACTAAAATGAATTACGATTAATTTACTTTTAATTTTAAAACCAAATTAACTTAAAAAAAACTATTTTAAAAATTATTAAATTAATTTTAAAAATTATTTTAAATTAACTTTAATTCCTACTCATTGTAGGAAACCAAGTGGACAGTGGTTGCTCCAAACACATGACTGGAGATCACACCAAGTTCACTCAACTCACTTACAAAAGCTTAGGAACAGTTGCCTTTGGAAACAACGGCAAACTCAAGGTAATCGGAATAGGTAATATTGAATTAAAAATAGATTTCATAATTACAAATGTTCTACTTGTCGAGAATTTAAAATACAATCTCTTGAGTATAAGTCAATTGTGTGATACTAGGTATAAAGTTAAATTTCTATCCACAGAGTGTTTAATCAAACATCTAGATAACCCTACTATAAGTCTAAAAGGTTTTAGAAAAGACAACATCTATACTATCAACTTAACCACCTCTTCAATTAAGTGTTATTTAACACAAAAAGAAGAAACTTGGTTATGACATAGGAGAATGTCTCACACCAACTTTAGAAATATAAGTAAATTAAATGGACTAGTGAGAGGCTTACCAAAATTGCCTAACCTAGATTCAACCATATGTAATGCTTGTCAACAAGGTAAACAAACAAAATCCACTCACAAGCCAACCAATCAGCCACAAACCAACTCGATATTAGAACTTCTACATTTAGACCTTTTTGACTCCCATGGAGTCAAATCCATAAATGGAAACTTATACTGTTTAATAATAATAGATGACTATTCTAGATTTACTTGGGTTAAATTCTTAAAACATAAAGATGAAACTTTTGAAATCTTTGCAAACTTTTGCAAACAAATTGAAAACGAGAAAGATATTAAAATTAAAAGAATCAGGAGTGACAAGGGGGGAGAATTTAAAAATCATAATTTCAACAAGTTCTATCTTGAGAATGGCTACCATCACGAATTTTCGTGTCCTAAAACCCCCCAACAAAATGGAATTGTAGAAAGAAAAAATAGAACTTTATTAGAAGCCTCTAAAACTATGTTAAATGAATATAACTTACATAAATATTTTTGGGCAGAAGCTGTTAGTACAGCCTGCTATGTGCAAAACAGAACAACATTAAACAAAAGACATAATAAAACTTTCTTTGAAATATTTTACAACAAACAACCCAACATAAAATACTTTAAAGTATTTGGGTGTCCAGCCTACATCTTAAATACTAGAGAACACTTAGGAAAATTTACCTCCAAGATAGAAAATAGAATTTTTGTAGGATATTCTCTAAACAGTAGGGGTTACAGAATATATAATAAAATAACATTAAAAATCGAAGAAACCACAAACGTAAAATTTGAAGAAACCCAAGGGCAAAATCAACTTCAACCTATTGAAAATAATAATCCTGAGAAACCAATCAATCCCTAGATCATGAAGAAGATGAACACACTCAAGCAAATCAACCTCCAAGAACTATAAGAATCAACCCTAACCATCCAACTGATCAAATAATTGGTGACCCAGATCTAAGGGTTCAGACCAGATCATCCTTTAGGAACCTAAGTCAAATTTCCCTGATTTCAAAAATTGAGCCCAAAATAGTAATCGAATCCTTACTTGATCCAGATTGGATCATTGCTATGCAAGAGGAACTAGCTCAATTTGAGCGTAATGATGTTTGGGATCTAGTACCACCACCTAAAGATAAGAAAATAATAGAAATAAAATGGGTATTTAGAAACAAATTAAGTGAATCTGGGGAAATTACTAGAAATAAGGCAAGGCTAGTTGCCAAGGGGTTCAGTCAAGTTGAAGGACTTGATTACGATGAAACCTATGCCCCGATAGCCCGATTAGAATCCATTAGAATGTTACTGAGTTATGCAGCCCATAAGGGATTCAAACTATATCAAATGGATGTTAAGTCAGCCTTTCTCAATGGACTGATAAAAGAAGAAGTTTATGTAGGTCAGCCTCCTGGATTTGAACATTTAGAACATCCTGATTATGTCTTTAAATTAAAGAAAGCATTATATGGACTTAAACAAGCACCCAGGGCATGGTATGAAAGGCTAACATCTTACTTAACATCCAAAGGATTCAACCAAGGTCAAATTGACCCAACCTTGTTTGTTAAATTACTAAATAATGACATATTTATAGCACAAATATATGTAGATGACATAATATTTGGGTCAACTAACTCAGATTTTTTAAAAGAATTTATCAACCTAATGGAACAAGAATTTGAAATGAGTTTAGTAGGAAAGTTGACATATTTCTTAGGATTACAAATTAAACAAACAAATGAAGGAAATTACATTTATCAACATAAATACACTAAAGAATTACTTAAAAAATTCGGAATGGAAAATACAAAAGAAATAAAAACACCCATGGCAGTAAACACAATCTTAGACAATGACCCAAATGGTAAACCAGTGGATCTAAAGTATTATAGAAGTGCAATAGGTAGTCTACTTTACTTAACTGCAAGCCGACCTGATATCTTATTTGCAGTTAGTATGTGTGCTAGATATCAAACCTGTGCTAAAGAATCCCATTTGACTCAAGTCAAAAGGATTTTTAGATATCTTAAGGGTACAACAAACGTAGGAATTTGGTATCCTAGGACCAATGACTTTGAATTAATAGGATATTCTGATTCAGATTATGCTGGATGCAAATTAGACCGCAAAAGCACAAGTGGTGGATGCCAACTACTAGGCCCATCACTTGTTAGCTGGTTCAGTAGAACGCAACATTGTGTTGCACTATCTACAACTGAGTCAGAATACATAGTCATAGGAGAATGTGTAGCCCAATTATTATGGATGATGCACACTTTAAAAGATTTCAACTTAAAAATCACAAATGTCAAAGTTTTAATTGACAATATTAGCTCAATAAATTTAACAAAAAATCCAGTGCATCATTCAAGAAACAAACACATTGAAATCAGGCACCACTTTATCAGGGATCATGTTACTAAAGGTGACATTGAACTCAAATATGTTGAGTCCAAGTCAAACTTAGCTGACATATTCACTAAACCACTCCCTGAAAGTGAATTTAGTAATTTGCGTAGAAAACTAGGAATGTGCTTGATAGACTAGGAGTTTCAAATTTCAAAAATATTTTTTCAAAAATGGTTATTCTCAACTTATAGGTTAAAACATATTTCGTTTTCAAAACTTTCCTATTTTTAGATTTTTAAATATATTTTAGCCTTAGACTAGTTCAAAATCCTTAGAAAGCATGTACCCATAGGACTAGTTTTGAGCATCTCACCAAAACCCTAGGCTTACCTTGCTTGTGTTTGACGAACATAGAAAGGGGTGAGATGTATAGGCCACTTGCCTAAGACTTAAGATGCTTATTTCAGTGCATCGATATAAGTCTGGGCGTTAAGTACAAAATATACATTAATCAAGTTTTAGTTAAACTTAACTTGACTAACCAAGTGAAAGCTGCTATCTTCTGATAAGCCAGTCAGTAACAAACTGGTTAGAAATTTGATTTAATGTCAGGTTCAGGGGGAGAAATAAAACTACTTCGGTTTTTCAAACTTAATTTTGAAAACCAAACTTTTCAAGTATGTTAAACCATGTTTTTAAAACTAGTACTCGTGAACTTTGAAAATTTGATTCTGGAAAAAGAATTTTTTTTGTGAAAACTCCTTTGTTTTAAAAATTATTCTACTTTGAATATTTTTAGCAAATACTTTCAAAATTTTATGTCAAGTTCAGGGGGAAGAATTAATTAAAATTTTCTCTTTATTTAAAAAATATTTTAAATTTGTGTTTGAAAAATGTTTTCTTAAAAATTTCTTAAACCTAGTTTTGAAAAACTAAGCTGTTTTACTTTTTATTGAAAATTGATTAGACTTAGTTTTTGAAAATTGAATTAAAAACTCTAGTTCTTAAAATTTGATTTTACTTAATTCTGACATTTTAATTTGAAAGTTAAAATTTTACAAAAATTAGTTTTAAAAATTGCTTTAACTTTGACCTTAAAAAACTATAACTGAAAAATTAGCTATCTCTCAAACTTAGTTTTTGAATTTTGATTTTGAAAAATTATGTTTAAAAACTTAACTTTGACCTTAAAAACTATACTTGAAAATTAGCTATCTTTCAAAATTACAAAGTTATAAATCAGTTATGTTTCAAGACTTAGTTTTTTTTTAAGATTTAAGAAATAAAAGCAAAATAATCTATGTTTTAAACTCCCCCAGATTAACTTGACATTATTTCTTACTTTGTCTGAAATCTATGTGTATGATTACTTAATCCGTGCTTATTTTTGATGAATGCCAAAGGGGGAGGGTTAGGTGGTTAAGTTAGCTAAACCAATTTGAAATACAAACTAAAACCACATAAATGCATGTTGTTTCTTGCATATGTTTTCACTAACTTAACCAGGTTGTCATTCCATCAAAAAGGGGGAGATTGTTGGTGCGGTTAGCACTAACGATTTAACCCAGGTTTTGATGAATGACAAATCAGGTTAAGTTAGTTTATTGTTATCTAAACACTCTGATCGAGTGTGCAGGAAAAGTCCAGATAGGTCGACGACCAGATGTCTGGCACGAAGCCCAGCTAGGTCGACGGGCTGACCGGATAGCTGGCGAGAAGTCCAAGCGGGTTGACGGGTTGACCGGACGCTTGGCGAGAAGTCCAGCTAGGTCGACGGGCTGACCGGATAGCTGGCGAGAAGTCCAGACGGGTCGAAGGGCTGACCGGACGTCTGGCAGGTAAGTGAGGTAAGTCACTGGAGGGGAGTGACTGCGAGGACGCGTCCCCGGGAAGGGGACATTAGGCGTCGATCCGGCTTAGATCCATTTCGGATATCTAAGTCGAGATCGTGACTAGATTCCGGTCTCGGAAAGACGGAATCTAAGTCATATCTTTGCTATTACTTTGTTGAACTTTAATTGTGCAAACAATCTGTTTTACAGGATATATATTTGCCTCGGACTAACTCTATTTTGCAGGAGAAGGAGTTCCTGGAAATAGGAGGTCCGGGCGCCCGGAAGGGATCCGGGCGCTCGGAGGTCCAGGCGCCCGGAAGGAATCCGGGCGCCCGGAGGTAAGTTTTATCCAAACTCGTGCGTCGCCATGTGGAGCTTGCTGGTTGGACCTGCCACGTCCCACCAGGGCGCCCGGAAGGGATCCAGGGCGCCCCGAGCCTCATATAAAAGGAGGGTCAGAGGGGAGCTTCAAGTACAACAACGAAAAGAAAGTCTTATGCTGCTTGCTCTGCTGCTCTGCGCTCCAGCGACGCTAACAAGAGATCTGACGACATACTCCTTTCCTGTTCTTTAATTCTTGTCGGTATTTTCTTTATTTTGCTAGCATTACTGTACCTTAAATTGTAATCATTTTCGAACTGCTAGTAATTGCCCAACGAAAGTACTCACGGAGTACGGGCCTTCGAGTAGGAGTCGTCACAGGCTCCGAACGAAGTAAAATTCATTGTGTTCAATTTTCTTATTCCGCTGCGTTTATACTCGTTATTTTTCGAATTGATATTCACCCCCTCCCCCCCCCCCTCTATCGACGTTTCACGATCCAATAGCTCTAAATTGGTGAAACTGCCGTTCGAGCATCTTGAGATTTTCGAAGTCCATCAGAATCGGTGCTAGCACCCCTTTTGATCAAATTATTTTTGCAATCGAGTTTTTTGTTTCTCAAAGTCCGGTGCAAACACCACTCGAGTTTTATTATCTCTTTTTATACGCACTACTAATCTAAGAATAAGTCTTGGAACAAGTTTCTTTCTTATTTTTTTGTGCAAGAGTTCACATGGCCATCAAGAAGGCTACAGTACCGCACGGCTCCCCCTTTTCTCCGGAGAGAATTTCGACTACTGGAAGGGCCGAATGGAGTACTACTTGAAGACCCAAATAGAAATGTGGATATATAAGTATCCAAACGGGATTTAGACTACCACTCGACAACACTGGAGCACCAGTAAAATGCAAGAATTAGGATCCACACCTGATGAAGAAGATTGAGGCCGACGCAAAAGCAACTCAGACACTCCAATGTGGCATAACCAAAGAAGAGTTGAACTGAGTCGGTCCTTTTATAAGTGCAAAGGACCTATAGGAAAAGCTAATCGAATTGCACGAAGGGACCACTAATACTAAGGTAAGAAAACGGGACTTAATTTTAAATAAGTTATATCATGTTAAAATGTAGGATGGTAAATCTATGAGCCAATTACTCCCTCGGATCTAAGACCTGCTTAACGGACTACACACGATCGGCCATAAGATAGAGAATCGTAATATAATAAGGTACATGTTAAATGCTTTCCGAGGAATACCTTGTAGACATCGATGATAGATGCTTACAAAGTATCTAAGGATCCTTCTTTAATTAGACTAGATGAGCTATTTTCAGAATTTGAATTGCATAAACAAACTAACGCACTCCCGGTCGAGAAATGTATTGCATTGGTTGCAGGTACAAGCAAAACAAACAAGAAGTCGAAGCCTAAATATCGAACCGAATTCAAATTTGAAGACGAATCGGATTCCGAAGACGAAGATGAGATCACCACTGAACTAGTCAAACTAGTTCAAAAAATACTTAAGAAGAAAAAGGTGACCGAATACAAAAGCAAGATCAAGCAGCCAGGTGTGAATCAAACTACAAATCCACAGTCAAAAATGACTTGCTAGGGTTGCAATAAGAAGGGACATATCAAGCCAGAATGTCTAAACCAGAAGCAAAGAAGAAGGTAGGTTTTGAAAGCAACGTGGTCCAAATCCTTGGAAGACTCCGACGAAGAACAAGAATTAGCGAGCTGCCATACTCTATCGATACAAGCTTGCATTGTTGAAACCGAGTCCGAGTCTGAAACTAGAGTTGAATCAGAAATCGAGTTTAAAAGAAGTCATGGATTCGTATCCGTTTCCGAAGGGCTAAACAATACTATAAGTTCTCTGGTTGCTGGTACTCAAGTAGATGATTTACAAAATTTAATTTCATATTTATTAAGGAAGTTGGCCAAATCCAATATCCCGGTCAGGTCACTCCAAAAGGAGGTAACAACCTTTAAGGAAGTGACTAACCCGAGTTCTTTGAATGAGCAAGTTCAAGATAGAACCTTAACTCAAGTACACCAACTTGAGGAAGAGAATTCCAATTTTAAAACTCAAATAAAAAACTCAAGGACACGTTGGAACAGTTCGCCTTGATTTCCAAGAACTTTGATATGATTCTTGGAAAACAAAGGGTCGTATACAACCGATCTGGAATCGAATATAAGACTAAACAAAGATTCAGATCATACTTATCTTCAGTATAATGATCAAATGGAAACTTGGTCCAAGCATAAATCCCCAAGTCCAACTTAGCTAATCAAGTTGGATTTGATCAATATTAGATTCCCAAGAATCAAATCTACTACCTTGATAGACGTTATCGAGACTATGATGTAGGGGAGCCAATAGAAAGATCATCTTCATTGTTAGATAAACTTGTTTGATATTTGCTTTACTGCTTTCCCCTTATTCTTGCTTAGATTAAGGTAAGATAATGACTTAGGCTTGATCGACACTTGACTAGTTAGTCCTAGGAATTTCAAAAAAAAAAAAAATTAAATATCCAATTTCTTTAAAAGACTTTGTGTAGAAGTAGTTGTTACTCCAATATCCAAGAAGATCTAGTGTCTCGCCACAGCCTGGAAGCTAATTATTGAAATGGATGTTTAATTAACTAACTATTAAACTTTAGTCTAACTCAAATATAAATCAATTCTTAGATTTCAATTTAATGTAAAGATAAAATTAATAACCATCTCACAAAACCCATAAGATTTCTGTTTATAAATTTAGAAAAGGGTGAGATAAATTTAGGGTAAAATTGAGAATTAGTTTTCAAGCTTAAAAAAATTAAAATTAATTAACTTAATTAAATGTAACCAAAATCTTAATTAACTTTTGCAACTCAGATTAACATTTAAACTTAAATATTTTTAAAATTTTTAAAATTTAAACTTAAATATTTTTCAACCCTCAATCTTAAATATTTTTTTAAAATTTAATCATAAATATTTTTCAACATTCAAACTTAAATATGTTTTTTTGTTGAAATTCAAACTTAAATACTTTTTTCTTAAAATTAAATATTTTTTCAAATTCAGAGATAATTTTTTCAAACTTCAAAATTAATATTAACTTAACTCCATCTCACACAAACTCATAAGCTTAATATTTTTCATAACTTAGAAAGGGTGAGATGAAAAATCAAGAATATAGATAATTTTTTTTAACTTTAATTACTTTTGTTACTCATTATTGGACCCTAGGGTTATACTCATGTTGTTAGTCTTGCCGATTTTTTAAAAAATTTTGAGTTTTTTTAACTAGAAAAAAGAAAGAGGTTTTTCAATGTCAAGTTTTTTTTGGAACTAAGTTTTTTTTATTAAGTAGAAAATAAAGTTTTTGAAAAGCAAAGTTCTTTTTCAAAGCCTTTAAGTATCTTTTCAAAGATACTAAGTCTTCTCAAAAGCTAAAATCTACTTTAAGAAGATATCTTTCAAAAATGAAATATTTTGAAAAGTCAAGTTTTTTTTTCAAGACTTTTACAAAAATGCTAAGTATTTTCAAAAGATAGTTTGTTTGAAACCCAATTACTCTATTTAAACTTCCAACTTGAAAATTTTTTTACTCTCCTTTTTAAAGTTTTTCAAAGTAAAATTCTATTATATCAAAAGTACAGAGTTTGTCTCAAAGTATTTTTCAAAGTATAAGTCTTCTTTCCAAGTTTAAACTTTGTCAAAAAAAAATAAAGAATTTGAAAAAACTAAAATATTTCATTTTGAAATTAAGTTTTTCTTTTCTTTTCTCTCTAAATTATTTTTTATGGATGACAAAAGGGGAGAGAATAGTTAAAAAATTAAGGGAGAGAGAAAGTTAAAGGAGAGTGATAAATTAAGGGAGAGCAAAATTAAAAAGATTATTTTCTTAATTTTCCTTTAAAAGTTACTTTAACACTCGAACTTATTCTTAAAAAGTTTTTTTTGTGTTTAACATTAAATCACTATGAAAGTTCTTTATGTTTAAATTGCTTTAGCATTAAATTACTATATGTTCTTTTCTTTAACTGCAATATGATTTTACTTAACTTTTGAACCAGATTACCATAATCAAAAAGGGGGAGATTGTTGGGAAGGAAGCACCAAACGATCGAACTTATGTTTTGATAATGAAAAAGGAGTTTAAAGTTAAGCGATCTTGTGATCTAACAAGTGTGACTGAGTTTGCAGGAATGTCCTACATGATCTTAGGCAAAGTGAAAGTCTTAGTTGAGGCTAGGCAAAGGAAAAAATCCTAGTTGAGACTAGGCAAGTGAAAAGTCCTAGATGCGGTTAGGCAACGAAATCCTAGTCCGGGGGACTGGGCAAAGTCTTAGCGAGTTTAGGACATTAGGAGAAATCCTAGAGTCGAGGGCGCTAGGTGAAAATCTTGGGGGTCGCAGGCACCAGGTGGAATACTGGACGGGTCAGGGATTGGACGTCCAACATGAAGTCCTAAGTCTCGGACGCTATGTAAAAGTTCAGACGGTTTGGAAGACCAGTTTAGCAAAAGATAAACACTCCCGAGAGGAGTAGGTGAGGATACATTGCTCGAAGATGGAACAGCAGGTGTCAGCCCGACCTACAGTTTCAGTGAAACTCAAAGTTAGGACCAGACAGTCCGAAGGCTGTCAAAGTTACTTTTTATATACCGTTTGCCTATTATTCTAACTCTATTTTACAGAAAGACTAACATTTTGTAGGTTAGGATTTTTCTTTATTCAGTCGACCGAATATCGGGATCAGCCGACCAAAGCCAGAGATTTTGCTTGGATCAATTGACCGAACATCCGGATCAGTCGACCGAACGTCCAGATCAGTCGATCAAATCCACAAGCAGAGAGATCAGATTTAAGCTAGTGATGAGGTTTTGGCTGAGGAATCAGTCGATCGAATAGGAAAGTTCAGTCGACAGAATGATGCATAAACAGCGAGTTGATCAGACCAGATAAGCCAGCGAGCATAGCGTGATCAATCGACCGAACGGAGGGATCGGTCGACACAATGAAGATCTCATCTGAAGCGACAATATCTGGATGAAAAGTTAGGCCGATACAGAAGGATCAATCGACCGATTAGGTTGGATTAGTTGACCGATAAGAGTCAAGTCGCGAACAGTCATCCCAAGATCAGTGGATCAGATCATGTTCAACTTAACTATAAAAGGAGGCCTGGACCAGCACTCTAGAACAACGAATTCTCACGATCTCTCTATTACGTGTTGCTCAAAAGTCAAGTCAACGAAGCCGTAACGCTGCTCCGATGACCAAAAGCTCGAAACTCCAACTCTCTAAGTCGTCAGTGTAACTTTCATTTATAGCACTTAATCTTTAATCTCATTGTAATTGTACGTGTCTTTGTAATTATACAGAATGATGGTGAATTGTTCAAAATAAACACTCAATGAGTGCGAGTCTTGAAGTAGGAATCGTCATAAGCTCCATACCAAGTAAAACCAAAGTTATTCGGGTCAAGCCGCTCGTGAGCTATTCGGGTGTAAACGAGCCAAGCCGCTTGCAAGCTATTCGGGTCTCAGCTCGAAAAAAAGTTCATTTGAGTTCGTTCAATTAAGTTAACGAGTTGAGCTCGAGCCTAATTTTAAGATTGAAAACATTATCGAGCCTAGCTCGAGCTTAACATTATTTGGTTCGTGAGCTCGTGAACATGTTCATTTAGAGGCTCACGAATATGCTCGTTAAGAGGCTCGCAAACATGTTCACTAGGAGGCTCGTTTATCTTATAATAAATATATATATAATCAAAATAACACATAAATAATAAATATAATAATATATTATTAATTATTATAGCTAATTATCTTAAATGAGCTCGAACAAAGCTCGTTAAATTTTTAAACGAGCTTTTTTTCGAGTCGAGCTTGAGCTGAACTTGAGCTATTTAATTTTATTACGAGCCGAGCTCGAGCTTAAGAACAAAAGTTTGAATCAAACTCGAGCCGAGCTCAAGTATAGGGATAATGAACCGAGCCCGAGCTCGTGCCTCTTACTGTTCGGCTCAGCTAGCTCATTTACATCCCTAATTTTTGGTAGCTAACACCATTAATGAGGTGGTTAAATGAACATACTGTCATAATGTGTCAGCTAAGGAAAAGTGGAGAGTCACCTTTGAGGAAGGTTCCATTGAATGCTTTCATAAGAGCATAAGAATATTCCCTGACAAATGATTAATATTCCCTGACAAGTTGTTGTAATTTTCTAATAGTGTTGTCTCTTGAATACATCCTAACCGGGCACTTAGCTAGCCGACCACATCTTGCATAAGCAGAATATTGAATATGGTAGGGCGTTGGGCCCTTAAGGCCGCTCAGGTATATGTTGAATGATGTAGATCTGACTATATAAATTGGGAACCGAACCCCATAGGCCCGGGAGGTTCTATGATAGACTAACCTTAAGAGGGGATGCTCGCTTCTGGAGAATGGGGAATTGAGTCCCGAGAGGTCGACCGATGTTTTCAACTGGTAGTCTTGGTATTCAGAGGTTTGCCCCTGAAGTGATATCTCAAACTCTAGGAATTCGGTTGGGCTTTTTCTGAGAATTGCCTTGTATATTTTGTTGGGACCGAAAAGTAGCTAGAGGGGGGGTGAATAGCTCTTCGCGTGCTCGTTGTCGGCGTTGCTCGTTTCTTCAGAGATATGCAGCGGAAATATAAGAAACAAAAAACATACAACGCTAACAAGGATGGTTTACTTGGTATCCACCTCACAAGAGGTGACTAGTCCAAGGATCCACACCTACTCACGCACCCTCCACTATGAATAACACTCCTTTATGGTAACTACCAAAGGCGGAGAAGCCCTACAACACTCTCAATACAAGAAGAAGAAAGGGAAATACAAGATAAGCAAAAGCTTACAAGATGTGCAATAAAAACCCTAACCCTAACTTCTTCTTCTTGTTTTTGATCCGCCTCTTGACTTGGAAAAGCCTCCAAGAATCTTCAAGAACTGGCGATATGGAGCTTGGAGAGAGCTATGGAGGTGCTGGAGAGTATCTGGAGTGAATCGGTGAAGTTCTACCGAAGGAAATGAACGCCTGCGGCTTAAATCGACGCCAACGGTCGGATCCCGATCGATTGGATTGCTCCCAATCGATCGGGGAGGCTTTGGATTGATCCACGGATCGATCCAGAGCACCTCTGTGCTCTCTGGAATAGCCTGGATCGATCGGTGGATCGATCCAGGGCTTATCGCGCATAAACAGCAACTCCCAATCGATCCACTGATCGATTGGGACCTCTGGATCGATCCACTGATCGATTGGGACCTCTGGATCGATCCACCGATCGATCCAGAGGGGTTCTGTTCGCGGGGACTCACTGGATCGATCGGCCGATCGATCCAGATCTGTTGGATCAATCGGCTGATCGATCCAGATCTGCTGGATCAATCGGCTGATCAATCCAAATCTGCTGGATCAATTGGCTGATCAATCCAGATCTTGGTTTTTGCCCAAAACCAAGTCCAAAGCCCCCTAAACCAACATCTAGTCAACCATGACTTGTTGGTACATAAGACCTAGCATCCGGTCACCCTTGACCAGCTAGGACTTTCTCACCAAGTGTCTGGTCACTCCCTTTGACCCTCTTGGACTTTTCTCCTCTTGCCAAGCATCCGGTCAATCCCTTTGACCTACTTGGACTTTTCTTCCTCGTGCCAAGTATCCGGTCAATCCCTTTGACCTACTTGGACTTTCACCAGATATCTGATCAACCTTGACCCATCTGGATTTCCCCGTGCCTGGCTTCACTCACCAGAACTTCCCTTCTGCCTAGCTTCACTCACTAGGACTTCTCTTCTACCTGGCTTCACTCACCAGGTCTTTCACCAAGCTTCACTCACTAGGATTTTCACCTAGCTTCACTCACCAGGATTTTCCTTTGCCTGGCTTCACTCACGAGGACTTTCACCTAGCTTCACTCACTAGGATTTCCTCACTGCCTAGCTTCACTCACTAGGTCTTTCACCTAGCTTCACTCACCAGGATTTTCCTTCTGCCTAACATCCTAGTTAGGACTTCTCAGTCAAGTATCCGGTCATCCTTGACCTACTTGACTCTTCTTCAATCAACCTTGTATTGTCAAACATCGAAACCCAAACCAAGACTCAAGCTTGGTCAACCTTGACCTGAGGGATGTTGCACCGACAATCTCCCCCTTTTTGATGTTTGACAATACCAATACTATCACTTACAATACCATATGTAAGTTAGGCTAATCCCATAGCCTAAACCTTCTTCATGCCACTAGGTAATGAATACATAAGTTAAGCCCTTCATTCTCCCCCTAAGAGAGCAAACTCCCTCTAGGTAATGAAAGCCTAACTTACTCTCTTTCATTCTCCCCCTATTGGCACACATCAAACCATGCCTCATTTTTGGGCACACATCAACAAATTCACTTGTTGAAAACTCTCCCCCTGAAGAGTTGCTCATCGTTGTTCACAACTTCACTCGTTGTGATCAACACGATAATGAAGGTCTCATACCCTTCGTTATCCTTAACCCAACATTTCCCATTAATGTAGTCAAATGCCCATCCTTGAGCATTTGTAACTTAAACCACTTGAACAATGAGGATATCCACTCCCCATTAAAGTTCAAACGCTCAACCATGAGCATGTTCTGAAAAGAAGGTTAACCACCTCCCAAGGTTCATGAAAAAGAATTTTAATGTCTTTAAAGAGTCCCTCCCCCTAAAGACATGGTAGTAACTTCTGTCATTGCACCAACAATGACTTGGAATCCCTAAACCTTTAGAAAACCCAAATTATGAAGTTTTGAGGTTCAAATATTCAAAAATTTGAAGCAAACCTCAACCTAAACTTCAACTTAGTCTCCCTTAACCAATCCATCCTTGTTTTCAACATGAAAACACCCTTTTTATGTATACAAATGTATTTTGAGGGGTTAGGAATGGTTACCTAGACTAAAATAAGTTCAAAGATGCTAAAATCAGACCTTCTCAGCCAAAATCAGCAACTTGGATCGATTGGAGTTGGGTTCCAATCGATTGAACCTTGCTGAATCGATCCACTGATCGATTCAAGATGTGTAGATCGATCGGCTGATCGATCCAGCGAGCTTCTGCTCGTGAGAATTGACTTCTGAATCGATCCACTGATCGATCCAGATCTCCAATCGATCCATGGATCGATCGGAGCTCTGATAGTTGCTGAATTTCAAATTCAGCCAACTTCAGAAACCCCTAGAAAATTCTACAAAAATCCAAAAATCATGAAATTTCGTATAGACATTATTTAGGGCATACTTTATCATGGAAAAATAGTTTTCTATGAAAATACATCATATTTTTCAAATATTGACACAAGCTTGAAAACTTGCTAAAACTTTAGCGTTTTCTTCAAGTTTGTGTCCAACTATTCAATGGTGATTACTATCCCTTCACCAAGATTTTCCAAAAGCCTTTTAAAATAATTTTCAAAACCAATATCCCATCACATTCCTTGGGCTTAATGCACAAGACTTGTACATTAGCTTTCCCAATGATGGGAAAACACATAACTATGTGTTTTGATGAACCTAAAACTCAAAGGAATGCACTAAATCAACATCATGAGTTTTATTCATCATCCTAACATCTCACTTGTATCTAATGTACACTAAAACACATACAAGTCACCTTATAGTCCTTGTGAGATGTGAGATTTTGGTTTTGCCCTATTCTCGGGATCATGCATATCTATCTAGGCATTTTAGAGATATTAAACATCCACCTAGGATGTCACTTGTTAATAAGTGTTGTTAAATGCCATTTGTCATTAATTACAAGGAATTAAACTTAATGCATGATTATGTTATGGCATACATCAAAAGGAAATAATTTTCAAAAGAAAATATCCTATAACTACATGATGTATGAATGTCATGACATGGTATTTTTGGATTTTTTCATAATAAAACATGAAAAAAAATAAAACATGATGCCATGGCATATAATGGGCAAACAATCATGGCAAGGTTTAACATAAATAAAATATACCTAGATTACCTTTCTAAGTATCCTTAACCACTTAGCTAACTCAAAATATACCACTTGTTTTAACTTAAAACGTTAAACCTAGATTGCCCTAAATGCTTCAAAGAAATGCCAAAACCTAAATTGACATTTCTATTTCTCTTGATTTGTTTATGCCACTTAAAAATAAAGCATATCCTCAAATGTTGGCATATTCCATTTTTCCTCAAAAGTAATCACATAAATCAAGGCCCGGATTGCCTTAAATTTCTAAGAGAATACCAAAATCCCAACTTGGTATTTCTCTAGGTTTTCCCAATTTATGTCATTTTAAGATAAAATCAATTTTTCCATCATTAGGCACATTTTACTCTTTCAAGGAGTAAATAATAATTCCATTTCATTTTCAAAGGTTAACAAAAACCTTGAAAATGCTCCTTGAGTGTCAATTTCTTCAAAGTTGGGTTAACTACCCTTCTAATCGGAGTTGACACTCTCTAACCCATCTATGGGGTAGAGAAGATGCTCCTAGGAACCCAACACCTATTGGTGCTCCTTGGATGCTCTAGGTACTCACTAGGGATAACCTCCCTAGATACCTTCCTAGTGACCTTGTTGGGCTTCTTAGAAGCCTTGGTCACATTTTCTAGGTCAACTCTAGGGATTGCTTCCCTTGTGACCTTGTTAGTGACTTTCTTAGACTTCTTAGAAGTCTTAGTCACATTTATTGCAAAAATACTCTTAGGAATAACCTTCCTAGTATTTTTGACTTGACCACTAGACCTAGGGTTGGTTCCATAACTATATGGAACCCTATGGTAAGAGGGCACATCCTTCTTAGCCTTGGGTTTGTATCCCAAACCTCTATGGCCATTAGATGACCTTTGTGCTCCTAGACCTAGGCTATGCTCATTTTGCCCTTTTAGGATATTTTCCATCCTTTTTAGGGTCTTTTCCATTTTATCAAGCCTTGACCTCAAGACTTGATTTTCTATCATTAAATCCTTAGATTTTGATTTTTCATTACACCCATGAGCATTTTTGTTTCTAGGCTTATAACTATGGTCCTTAGTGTGATTGCCTAGATTTTTATCTATCTTCCTAATCCTAGGTGTGGTAGTCTTAGCATGATAAGCTACATGATTTTCTTTAATTTTATCATGCCTCCTATTTTCATGGTAAATAGCATTAAAATGATATAAACTTGAATTAGCATGCTTTTTACCATTATGCAAGCAAATAGGCTCAATGAAAGTTACCTTTCTTTTTACCTTGGAGGCTCCCCCTTGAATTGAGCTTCCTCCTTGAGCTTTGACCATCTTCTTCCCCTTGGGGCATTGACTTCGGTAATGCCCCTTTTGATTGCAAGAGAAACATATAATATGCTCCTTGCTCTTCTTTGTATTGGGGATGGTCTCCTTGGGCTTCACCTTGCCCTTTTGTGCCACTTGGCCCTTCTTCTTGGCCAATTTAGGGCATTTACTTTTGTAATGCCCATGTTCCCTACATTCAAAGCATATGATATGATTTTTATTATTAATTGAAATGTTTATACCTTTGCTTGTAGGGGTGGCATCTTCTCCTTTTGATCCGGAGGTAGAAGCTTCCTCTTGATCCGAAGATATTCCTCCATTCGATTTTGCTTGACTTGCGGAGGTGGAAGCTTCTTCATCCTCATCTTCTCTTGACCCGGATGTGGAGGATTCTTCTTGCTCTTGCTCCGGTGTCAATGAAGATTGATCTCCCTCAATCCTAGAGGTGGAGGCTTCACCTTCTTCTTCATCCTCTTGTACATGAAACAAGGAATATGCTCCTTCCTTGCTCTTTTGATTGCACTCCTTTGAGGATGAAGCTTCTTGGACTTCCTCTTCTTCAGAAGTTGAGCATCTCTCAACTTCGGAGTCCTCCTCTTGATCTTGCTCCAATGAGTCGCCCTCTTTGGATTCCTCTTGATTCGGTACAGTGGATGGTTCTTCATGGATTGTTGCCAATTTGCTCCAAAGCTCCTTGGCATCGTTGAATTCTCCGATTTGAGCCAAAATGTGGCTAGGCAATAAGTTGACCAAAAGCTTGGTCACTTTATCATTTGCCTTGCTCCTTTGAATTTGCTCCAAGCTCCATTTGCTTTTCTTGATAAGCTTGCCCTTGGAGTTTGTTGGAGCTTTGAAGCCTTCCATTAGAGCAAACCATTGCTCTATCTCCATCATAAGAAAATTTTCAATTCTTGATTTCCAAGAATCGAAGCTTGTGGATGTGTACGGTGGAGCCACCCTTGTGTCAAATCCAAGTCCATCTTGGAATTGCATCTTGAAGTTGAGCTTCTTGAAATCTTTGACTTTTGATGAATTTGCTTTAATTTCTTCACCCTCTAGCTTTGCTTGTTTTGTTTGCCCCTTCCGGCGATGATTCCGGTGAAGAGCGACCTCGCTCTGTTACCACTTGTTGGGACCGAAAAGTAGCTAGAGGGGGGTGAATAGCTCTTCGCGTGCTCGTCATCGGCGTTGCTCGTTTCTTCAGAGATATGCAGCGAAAATATAAGAAACAAAAAACATACAACGCTAACAAGGATGGTTTACTTGGTATCCACCTCACAAGAGGTGACTAGTCCAAGGATCCACACCTACTCACGCACCCTCCACTATGAATAACACTCCTTTATGGTAACTACCAAAGGCGGAGAAGCCCTACAACACTCTCAATACAAGAAGAAGAAAGGGAAATACAAGATAAGCAAAAGCTTACAAGATGTGCAATAAAAACCCTAACCCTAACTTCTTCTTCTTGTTTTTGATCCGCCTCTTGACTTGGAAAAGCCTCCAAGAATCTTTAAGAACTGGCGATCTGGAGCTTGGAGAGAGCTATGGAGGTGCTGGAGAGTATCTGGAGTGAATCGGTGAAGTTCTACCGAAGGAAATGAACGCCTGCGGCTTAAATCGACGCCAACGGTCGGATCCCGATCGATTGGATTGCTCCCAATCGATCGGGGAGGCTTTGGATCGATCCACGAATCGATCCAGAGCGCCTCTGTGCTCTCTGGAATAGCCTGGATCGATCGGTGGATCGATCCAGGGCTTATCGCGCATAAACAGCAGCTCCCAATTGATCTACTGATCGATTGGGACCTCTGGATCGATCCACCGATCGATCCAGAGGGGTTCTGTTCGCGGGGACTCACCGGATCGATCGGCCGATCAATCCAGATCTTCTGGATCGATCCACTGATCGATCCAGATCTGCTGGATCGATCCACTGATCGATCCAGATCTGCTGGATCGATCCACTGATCGATCCAGATCTGCTGGATCAATCGGCTGACCAATCCAAATCTGCTGGATCAATCAACTGATCAATCCAGATCTTGGTTTTTGCCCAAAACCAAGTCCAAAGCCCCCTAAACCAACATCTAGTCAACCATGACTTGTTGGTACATAAGACCTAGCATCCGGTCACCCTTGACCAGCTAGGACTTTCTCACCAAGTGTCTGGTCACTCCC
Source organism: Zingiber officinale (assembly GCF_018446385.1). Classification (NCBI taxonomy): domain Eukaryota; kingdom Viridiplantae; phylum Streptophyta; class Magnoliopsida; order Zingiberales; family Zingiberaceae; genus Zingiber; species Zingiber officinale. The sequence continues at coordinate 37,621,875 of NC_056001.1, forward strand.
TTTGACCCTCTTGGACTTTTCTCCTCTTGCCAAGCATCCAGTCAATCCCTTTGACCTACTTGGACTTTTCTTCCTCGTGCCAAGTATCCGGTAAATCCCTTTGACCTACTTGGACTTTCACCAGATGTCTGGTCAACCTTGACCCATCTGGATTTCCCCGTGCCTGGCTTCACTCACCAGGACTTCCCTTCTGCCTAGCTTCACTCACTAGGACTTCTCTTCTGCCTGGCTTCACTCACCAGGTCTTTCACCTAGCTTCACTCACTAGGATTTTCACCTGGCTTCACTCACCAGGATTTTCCTTTGCCTGGCTTCACTCACTAGGACTTTCACCTAGCTTCACTCACTAGGATTTCCTCACTGCCTAGCTTCACTCACTAGGTCTTTCACCTAGCTTCACTCACCAGGATTTTCCTTCTGCCTAACATCCTAGTTAGGACTTCTCAGTCAAGTATCCGGTCATACTTGACCTACTTGACTCTTCTTCAATCAACCTTATATTGTCAAACATCGAAACTCAAACCAAGACTCAAGCTTGGTCAACCTTGACCTGAGGGATGTTGCACCAACATATTTACCTTACAGAGATAAGGTGTTGGGGTTACAAATTTTCAAACATAATCCCACATTGAAAATACATGGTAAAGATCATGGGTTTATAAGAGAAAGATATCTCTATTGGCATGAGACCTTTTGGGTATAACTCAAGAGCAAAATCATGAGGGCTTAGGCCCAAAGTGGACAATATCATACCATTGTGGAGATATCTAAATTCTTTTCGATCCTACAATTGGTATCAGAGCCCGGACTGCCAGAAGGTTTAACCGCCGACTGTGCACAAGAGCTATGATCTGATTGAGCCATGTGGGTACAATATTGACCTTTGCAAGCTTGCAAACATATTTTCATATTGAAAACAGGCTCAAAGTGGACAATATCATAACATTGTAGAGATATCTAAAATTCTTTTCGATCCTACATAAGGAGGCTGAGCCCTATAACCCTAGTCAACTGTTTACCCAATCGACTGTATGTAAGAGGATAGGGGAATGAATGAACAATGAGGGCCCATTGAATGCTTTCATAAGAGCATAAGAATATTCTCTGACAAACGATTAATATTCCCTGACAAGTTGTTGTAATTTTCTAATAGTGTTGTCTCTTGAATACATCCTAACCGGGCACTTAGCTAGCCGACCGCATCTTGCATAAGCAGAATATTGAATATGGTAGGGCGTTGGGCCCTTAAGGCCGCTTAGGTATATGTTGAATGATGTAGATCTGACTATATAAATAGGGAACCGAGCCCCATAGGCCCGGGAGGTTCTATGATAGACTAACCTTAAGAGGGGATGCTCGCTTCTGGAGAATGGGGAATTGAGTCCCGAGAGGTCGACCGATGTTTTCAACTGGTAGTCTTGGTATTCAGAGGTTTGCCCCTGAAGTGATATCTTAAGCTCTAGGAATTCGGTTGGGCTTTTTCTGAGAATTGCCTTGTATATTTACCTTACAGAGATAAGGTGTTGGGGTTGCAAAGTTTCAAACATAATCCCACATTGAAAATACATGGTAAAGATCATGGGTTTATAAGAGAAAGATATCTCTATTGGCATGAGGCCTTTTGGGTAGAGCTCAAGAGCAAAATCATGATGGCTTAGGCCCAAAGTGGACAATATCATACCATTGTGGAGATATCTAAATTCTTTCTGATCCTACAATTGGTATCAGAGCCCGGACTGCCAGAAGGTTTAACCGCCGATTGTGCACAAGAGCTATGATCTGATTGAGCTATGTGGGTACAATATTGACCTTTGCAAGCTTGCAAACAAATTTTCATATTGAAAATAGGCTCAAAGTGGACAATATCATAACATTGTAGAGATATCTAAAATTCTTTTCGATCCTACATAAGGAGGCTGAGCCCTATAACCCTAGTCAACTGTTTACCCAATCGACTGTATGTAAGAGGACAGGGGAATGAATGAACAATGAGGGCCCATTTGGTAGACTGGCCGGATATGGAGTTATACTTTGAAAATGGAAGACTGTGCACCTGGGGCCTGGCCAAATATATTCTCGACTAGTCTCATGGAAGGCCGGTCCTTTCTTCATCCCAAGCAGATTGAGCCTGAGCGGATGATGGACGGTTGAATATACAATAGAGGAGTAAAACGTTGGGTCTCCTGGGCCCGACTAACTCTAGGGCCAGTCATCCTTAGATTGGGAGACCTAGTGCTAGGCAAGGAGCCAAGCCCTACTAAGGGTAACCATTTGACCGTTACCTCTTCTTGACTTTGATTGTCACCTTCTATTAATTTGGACTGATATCTCACCTTGACTTTAACTATCACGTTATATCTGAATCCATTCGTAACATCCCGTATTATTGATCGATCCAGGATTTAAAATAGGATGTCTAGCTTTTGTCGTATGCTTATATTCCTTTAGTCCGAGAAGTCTAAATTAACTTTATATTAATGCCTCTTTCACGATGGATAATCCAAATCCACTTTGCATTTTAATAGCGGAGAGACAATCAATTTCGAACCTTCAAGTTAGCTACCTACCTAGCCATTTTAATGGCGGAGACACAGTCAATCTCGGACCTTCAAGTTAGCTACCTACCTAGTCATTTTAATAGCGGAGCGAACAATGATACGATCAATCTCGAACAATTACACGATCAAACCAAACCCAAACCTACACAAGTCATTCCGGGCCATATAGAAGAATATAGTGTGAGACAATGATGACCTAATAATGTGGTCGTATGCTTGCTACACTATTCCCTACCTTCCTTCGGTTGGAAAATGGAAACCACACATTACTTGTCATATACTTGACCAAAAGCTATGCTTTATAGTTCATATTCACACATACGCATTTACTAATTAATCTTCTTCTAATTTGTTCTAACTTCAAACCATTGTTTATGGACCAACATTACATGTGGTTGGTCACTGATTCCATGTCCCTTTCAAGGCTCTATTTGCCTTGATTAGGAGCTGTGGTATATATAACTTGATCGATGGAGAATTTTGAATATGATGTCTAAGCTTTTTTCATATCTTTGCATTTTTAGATTTTTTTTTAGTTCGATAAGTGAAGATAAAGTTTACCTTATAAACTATCTATCTCGTTGAAGCCTTTTAATTTTTTTTTTATCATTGTCAATAATAATCTCTCTTTCATTATGGAAATACAGTCCAAAGCCGTTTTGAATTTTAATAGTGGAACGAACAATGACATGATCCATCTTGAAATTTCTGATTGGCCCTCGGCAATGGTACAGTAATACATCTATCTTAATTTGCTAGACTCGAGTCTTACAACAGATAAATTTTTGATCAATGGATAATTCGTTTATATCCTGTAGAAAATTTTCATAGAGAATTAATTGTTCGTATGTAGGTTGAACACCCGCTGCCAACTTAAAAAAACAAATAAAATCCAAAAACAGTTGGCTTGCCTCGTTCCATAATACAACGACAAGGGTCAAACATATCATTCCCAGACGAAGCAAACAGATCATTCTCCGCCGGCTCCAACAACAATCAATCAGTTACTCCATAATTATCCGATTGTTCATCCTATAAATAAGATGCCATTCAATTCCATTCCTCATTCCCAATCAAACAATGAAGCCAAGTTTCAGCTGTCTCTGCTTCTTCTTCCTCCTCTGTTTATTACAATGCGGAGCTTCTGGTACAAGGCAGCAGGGAGATGCTTTGAACAAGTTCTACTTTAACAACAGAGCAGGGAGGTTTTCTTCTTCATGGCCTAGCAGTCTCCTTTTGGTATCCAACCTGGAGTCGAAGGTCTACGACAATAGCAGGCTGAAGGAGGGCGACAAGGTCGTTCGGCTGCCTGGGCAACCGGCCGACCTGCATTTCGATCAGTACGCGGGGTATGTCACCGTCGACAAACCCAACGGTCGGGCTCTGTTTTACTACTTCGCCGAGGCTGCCGAGAACAGCGGGTCGAAGCCTCTTGTGCTCTGGCTCAATGGAGGTATGAAATTAGTAGAAAATGAATCGATCGATCTGAGTTGCTTTTCGATAGAGTGGTGATTGCAGTGGCATGAGTGGGTGCAGGGCCGGGTTGTTCGTCGCTGGGGTACGGCGCCATGGAGGAGCTCGGGCCGTTTCGAGTGATGAGCGATGGCAAGACTCTGTACAGGAATCCCTACGCTTGGAACGAAGGTTAGGATCGTCTGTTATCATCATCGTATATTTATACATATATAAATGTTATTTCCTAAAGTTTAGGTAGTAGAGTAAAAAAAGCTTTCTGCTTTGTCATTACTCATTACCCCGAACGACTGACGTGCATCGTCCAATACAGTGGCGAACGTCTTGTTCCTCGAGAGCCCCGCCGGCGTCGGCTTCTCCTACTCCAACACCACGTCGGACTACGCCAAGAGCGGCGACCGTAGGACGGCGATCGATGCGCTGATTTTCCTCGTCAACTGGTTCGAGCGGTTCCCGGAGTATAAGGGGAGGGACTTCTTCATCACCGGCGAGAGCTACGCCGGGCACTACGTCCCCCAGCTCGCCCATGCCATACTCCATCATAAAGATCGCCTCATCAACCTCAAAGGCATCGCGGTAAGACATGGATCCCGAAATCAAACAGTCCGATCGATCCCCACTCATTTTGATTGTTTATTAAATCGGGAAGGAGCGATCCCCTCCGATGCTTCATCGAAAGTTCCCATTTCGATTGCAAATTAATTTGGGAAAGATCGATCTCCTCTAGCTCTCGACCGAAAGATCTCATTTTGCTTTCGAATGCCCTAGATCGGGAACGCAGTGATCAACGAGGAGACGGATAGGAAGGGGCTGTTCGACTACTTCTGGACGCACGCGTTGATTGCCGACGAGACCATCGGTTCCCGGAGTAATGTTCGACTACTTAACATTACATAGTTTTCATTCAAATCATTTTATGGTTCTCAGTCACTGGATAAGGTTAAATTGCACTAAGGGAGACCTATATGCTGCATGATCGATCGAACAGGACTTCATCTCAGCCATTCTAGACGTGAGCGAGCGAAATTATAAGTCCCCCTAGATCATGTGGTGCAGAGGCTCCCCTTTCATGCAAAAACGACCTGCAAGAGCCAAGGCTTGCACACTAGCTTTGCTTTCCTTCAGAGGCTCCCTTTTTTTACAGAATTATTTTTATTCAAATCATTTTATGATTTCTCAGTTACTGAAAGTAATTAAATTGCACAAATGGAGAAGGGAGACTTATGCTTTACATGATTAGTTGAGCAGGATTTGATCACCGCCACTCAACATTCGAGTGAGCGAGATGATTAATTCCCCTTGATCATGCGTTTCAAAAGCTCCTCCTCCACTTGCGAGAGCTGGAACTTGGATATTATTTTTGTTCACCTTAGGAGGCTTCTTCTTGTCACCAAACTCATTCAAAATTTTTTCCCAATCATATCAATTGTGAATGAATAATAGGGATATGGTCTGTAGCCAAGTTAATTGTAAAAAATCATAGAACTAGCAGATTCGATCTTGTTCTATTTTTCAAAATATGGAGATCCCTTCTTGCCTACCAATTGTTATGTCTATATCCTGAAATGATTTTTTTTTTTCAAATTATGATACAGATTGAGAATTTTGATCCTTGTACTTCTAATTACGTGGAGGCATACCTTAATAATCCTGCGGTACAGAAAGCTCTACATGCCAATGTGACAAAGCTCAACTACACCTGGTCTAGTTGTAGGTATATACATATCTCATATAAGCTGTCCTTTGATAATTTTTTTTTCTTTTAAACAAAATAATGAAAATTCAGCTCATTTATTTATATTTTTGTCTCGATGCAGCCAAGTGATACCAAGTTGGTCGGATCAACCTTCCACAATGTTGCCAATTATTCACGAATTGTTATCCAATGGGATTAGGGTTTTGAAGTACAGGTAAAACAAATTATTACCTCATCGTTACATTATATAACTAATCTAGGAGATGAATTAAAGAGATAAAATTTAAGTGAAAATCCTCTTCACCGCCACCTATGTCTTGATCATATGAACGCTTTTTTTTTCCCTCGGGGCGATGCAGTGGTTGAGACATGGGGTGTTGCTGCATTATGTCATGGGGTCAAAACTCAGCGCGTCTGAGCATGCCTTGACTACTATACTAATGGCTAGTAGTCATCTATAATCTACCTCCTCCGTGTTAGCTTAGGGTTGAGTTGGCGGGGGCGTTGGGGGCGAGTGAATCGCCTTTTGCCATATCATATGAAAACATTTTTTTGCAGTTAAAGCAAACAGAGATTTTCATCATATTATATGGAGTATCAACTTTACGTTTTAATACTATTCGTATAGGTAGGTGCGTAAATTTTGTAGTCCTTATATACATTGTGTAAGTACAATAATAGATATTGATATATCAATTTTTCATTTCGAGCCCCATTGATTTAGTAGTTGTAGGTGTGCAAGTATAATAACTTTAAGATCTCTGCTTAACTTATGTCATACAATAAAGATAGTGTTTATTAGATCACGAGTGAAGGGGTTTTCGATCAAATTTTTTCCCTAAGTAAGCTTTGGCTTGGTTCATCGTCATATATATATCCATGCTTGCAATTGTGCAGTGGTGACTTTGATGGAAGAGTTCCTATTACTTCCACAAGATACTCCCTCAATAAGCTAAAGCTTAAAGTGAAAGCTTCATGGAGAGCTTGGATGCTTAACAGTGAGGTAGACAACTATCTTGTTTTAAATCCTTGCATAATAATACATACATATATTTTGTATTTAATTATCCTCGAATCCACCACTGATAGATAAAGAATTGAAACTGTTTACATTGATGATGAAGTTATTCTCCTCTGATACTTGTGTGTGCCAAAACTCTCTTCATTGCTCAAACGATGACAACGACTTCTAGACCGACATTAATTTTGATGGTTTTTATTATGAATATGTAGGTCGGGGGATACACTGTAGTGTATGATCATAATTTGACATTTGCCACTATTCGAGGAGCCGGGCATGAGGTTCCAAGTTATCAACCAGCTCGAGCTCTGGAGATGATCAAGAGTTTTTTTCAAGGGCTGCATCTCCCGGTTGTTTAAGGGTTTCAACAGAGAATCAATCTATTTGTTGTTGTTGTTGTTCATTGTGATCTTAATAGTTGAATGAAATCTAATCTATGCTTTTTTTAAATATTATCTCTGGCTCAAGTTATCATGATTTGACTTCAATTAATAATTTAGAAATTTCTTATTAAGTGGTTTAATTTTATGTAAATTTATCATTAACAGAATTAAGATGGCGTGATAGGTTAATAATAAATGATTAGTCCAGCATTCTCCTTGTTTACATCCAGCATTCTTCATGTGTGGAACTTCACGGGTCATCTGAGATGGTTAGTGGTGACATGTTTGTCACAAGAGGTCGGGGAGTCGAACTGCAGGACTGTCGGGGACTAAATCCTTGGACCCCGTATAACTCACCCCACCACCACTTGCCTTCTCGGCTACCGTGATTTACCTCCCTCGTGATGACCTGGGGTCGAGTGCGGCGGGTGCGCAAAGGACGAGTGATTTCGTCTTTTACCACATTCTTCATGTGTGGAACCCGATTATCTTGGAATTTGGAAGACAAACACTAAACATAATATGTCAGTCTTGCCCTTTTTTTCTTGGTTGCGTTGTGGTAAATCGATAAATGTCATAATATGATTAGCTAGAAAATGAATATAAAATATTCCATTTAATATATGCCATCTTAATTAATACATGCTAGCTGAAAAATAATATAAAATATTTCATTTTATCTGATTCTAATCATTTAGCATTAAATATTTGATTTTATTTTTCTTCGACAACATAATAAAAGTTAGTTTTCTTTTGCATTCTCCTTATTTACTTTTCTATTACACAACATTCAATTTGACTTCACTCACAGAAATCGAGAAATGATTTATTCCCACTAAGAAGAACATGTAAGCAATCCTTTTACAAAATGTTAACCAAAATTTTTAACGCAACATAATTATAAATAAGCCACCATTGTTTACTGAATTTCCTTATCCTTAGGCAAAGAGTTCATGAGAATTAATTCATATCTTATAAACTAAGTTTTATTTGTAATTGAGGGATCAAGAAACACTACTTCTGAGTTTGTTTAACTTATTTTAAATTTTATGCTCAATTTTAATGTAAAGAAATTTCATTCTAATCTCTGTCCAGTGCCTTGGCAATTTCCTTAACTTGATCCATTGTTACAACTAGGAGACAGAGAGATTCAGGATATTGAGGAAACTCATGAGGGTGACACACCTAACCTCGACTGCAAGGCCTTGCTGGCGTCGTCACCCAAAGTAAACGGCTCACAATTCTCTCCTTCCCGGAGCATGCAGATCTGCATTTTTTAGTTGGCTGTTACTTAGGTGTGTGTGCTCCTGCTTGTTGTATACTGACCTCTTGCACCATTGAACTGCCATGTGGTATTCCTCCATGCTTCTCCTAATTTGCTCGTCAAAAGTCCCCTAGCATGTATCCTGCGCCGCCATTTCCAACAGCTCCACTCGCATGTTGGCCACCTTGTCGTAGGCCAGCATCGAGCACATCTTGTTCTTCCTCGCATCCAACCCACCGACCATGAACACCTTCCCTGTCCCATAGTGGGGCTAGCATTAGCGCATCTGCTAGGCACTAGGTGCCGGAGAGTAGGTAGTAGATGTGGACCTCGCCGGTGGGGTGAAGGGTGGACTTAGCTTGTCCCTTCTGCTAACCACCACCAGATCCCACCCAAGGACCGTGACCCGGTTGTAGCCAATTTACCAAATCACGGACCTAGACATCTTAATTGACCAAAAAGCGTATGCTACTTTGGTATTTATCAAAGGACACTTTTTCAAGTGCACTTCCATTTTTATCCTTCTGACAAATCAATTTTTTTTTGTCGTTTTTCTTTTCTCCCTCTTCTCTTTCCTATCTCCTCTTTCATCAACGACATTTAAGATTTAGTTAATTTTTTTATAACATTTTAATACATTTAGAGAAGCCAAAATAAACTATGAATAGCAAATTTGAACTCCTTGTAATCTCAAAAATCCACAGGAATTGAAATAAGTGTAATCAGAGCTCTCTAGGTCCATCAGTGGGTTTCGGTCAAAATCCACTGATGAACCTAGAGAGCTCCGATTGCACACATTTCAGTTTCTATGGATTTCTAGTGTTGCAAAGAGTTCAAATATGCTATCCATTGTTTATTTTGACTTTTAGAAGGTGTTAAAATATAAGAAGAAAAAATCAGCAAACAAATTTCATATCAGGCCTAACGTGGAGTGGAGACTTTTTGCTGATTCTTTCTTCTTATATTTTAACATCTTCTAAGAGTCAAAATAAATAATGGATAGTATATTTGAACTCCTTGCAACATCAGGAATCCATAGAAACTGAAATGGGTGTAATCAGAGCTCTCTTGGTTCATCAGTGGATTTTGACCGAAACTCACTGATAGACCTAGAGACCTCAGATTACACCCATTTCAGTTCCTGTGGATTCCTGATGTTGCAAGAAGTTCAAATATGCTATCCATTATTTATTTTGACATTTAGAAGGTATTAAAATATAAGAAGAAAGAATCAGCAAAAAGGCTCCACATTAGGCCTGATATGAATCATATCAAGCCCACGTTAGGCCTGATATGATTCCATATCAGGCCTAATGTGGGTCTCACTCTATTAAAAATACTCAACTATTTTAGGAACTCTTCATTTCATAATGGATGTGTTTATGATTGCTCTAAGTAGAAAAATAGATAAGGGCATCAATGCATATCCTCCTACATAAATGTTTCAGCTAGTGATGAAATCAAGTGGAAAAAGGCAGTAGCAAAACGTTCTAACAAATTGGAGAATGTATAATGCTTCATTACCTGTAAGAAATACAAATGCAAACACTTAGAACAAATAGTCATAGTATAGTTATTGAAAAAAAAAGAGAAGATACGTATAATTCCAATAAACAGAATTGACACAATACCAGATAGACCTAATTCTTCTACTAGCATGTAACTGCAAATAAGTCATGACTCACTTATTTCTTCTTTCTTTGTAAAAGAAAATTAATCCAGAAAATGAGATCACTTACGAGAAATAAGGAAAAAGGACAAAGAGACACCACTCCAAATTCTGAAGGCTGAAAGAAAAGTGTGCCAATTATTTAAATGGGAAAAAGATATCAAGCAAAAGGCAAAGGTGTATTGGAAGTATATGTTGGTTATACTCTGGGCATATTGGAAGTATATGTTGGTTATACTCTGGGCATAGGTGAAGATATGTCATGTGGGTGTTGTTTGAGGTGTATTATTGATTTTACCTACATTGATTTTGCACACGTGTTCGGTATGTATTGTTGGAGGTATCATACTAAATATACCTGAGGTGTGAGTATGTTTGGTGTATAATAATTGGAGGATTTTGTTGATCATACATATGTTGTGTGAGCATGTGTGCTAGGTGTATATATTGGTAGCAGCATGATGATTCTACTTATGCTGAATGCAGAATGTTGAGTGACTGCATTATGTCATTTGTTGAATTAACCCATCAACTAATTTTCCTATCAGTGGATGACCCACTAGGATGCTGATAGAGTTGATGATGGATTTGATTAGTTACTAGGTTGTTATATCCTAGGCTAACCACAGCGAATTGTGGTAAAGAGACCTTGTACAGTCTCTAGCTGGATAGTTAGGTGCCTTGGGGTACTTAGGTATTGTTTTGTGGTGGAGCGTTGCTCCCACATATCACGGATTGCTGGTAGCGGAGCATTGCTCCTATATTTATTGCAGATACATATTTCAGATTATTTGTGGTGGAGTGTTGCTCCCACATATTGAGGATTTCTTGTGGTAGAGCATTGCTCCCACATATGTGGTGTTTCCTGTGATGGAGCGTTGCTCTCACCCTGGAGGATTTATTCTTTGGTGATTTATGTTATTGATGATCAGATTTTTCGATTTATTATCGGAGATCTTATGGATAGGAATGTCTGTGATACGGACATTATGTGTCTTGGTTTTTGCCATATAGGCTTACAGTGCCTTAGATGTTTTCAGGGACTCGATGATCCTGGTATGTCGAGGATGTTTGGATAGGTGTCCATTATCTTTGTGGACGATGTTGTGATTTATGACGGATCCGAGGTGAGTCACGTACACTATCTTTGCATAGATCTAGAGATGATTCGACAAGAACATTTATATGTGATTATCAGTAGTGTTGGTTTGGATTGTCTTTTGTTATGATGTTTGGGACACACGGTCACCAGTAGGAGTGTACCGTGGTTCCACAGGAGATAGAGGTTGTTACCGTTGGGAGCAGTCGAAATCAGTGTAGGAGATCCGCAGTCTTTTGTGACTCGCAGGATATTACAGACCTTTTGTCGAGGGTTGCTTTCGCATAGCTATGCTACTTTCACGCGTGACCATGAAAGGCGTGAAGTTTACTTGGACTGAGGATTGCAAGACCGACTTCTAGGAGCTGAAGCGGAGACGAGTGTCGACTTTGATTTTTGGTTTTTACCTTCGGAAGAGGACGAATTTGTCCTCTACACCGACGCGTCTCTATAGGGTATGGGTGCTGTTCTGGTGCAGCACGGTAGAGTATTCTTATATGCTTCTCGATAGTTGAGGGAGTCTGAGAAGAAAATACTCAGTTCATGATCTGGAGTTGGCCGCTGTTATTTTTACTCTGAAGATTTGGCGGCAGTACCTGTATGATATTACATTGAGATTCTCACTGACCATCGGAGTCTCAAATATCTGTTCACTCAGAAGGAACTTAATATTCGATCAAGGAGATAGATGGAGTTCCTGAAGTATTATGATTGTACCATTAACTATCACCTGGGAAAAGCTAATGTGGTTACTGATGCACTTAGCTAGAGGTCCAGAGGGACTTTAGCTTGCCACCGAGTTGTGGTCACAGATTTGATTCAGGATTTCTCTGAGTTAGACATTGAGGAGCAGGGACAGACAGAGCAGGGTATTCTTGTTACCATAGTTGCTCAGTCGTCGATCATGACGAGAATCCGAGAGACCCAGTTGTTGAGACCTCATAGAGCTCAACGTGAGGCAAAGAGGTCCATATTATCAGACAGAGGATGTCAGAGGCATAAGACTGCCAGAAGTGTTATGCTGACCGGAGACAGAGACCTTTAGAGTTCTCCATTTGCGACTAGGTATTTCTGCGAGTTTCCCCCATGAAAGGGGTGAAGAGATTGGCCTCAGAGGTAAGCTAGCTCCGCGATACATTGGACCTTTCCAGATCTCGGAAAGGATTGAAGCAGTAGCTTATCGGTTGGCACTATTGCCGTCCTTGGCAGGCGTTCACGCCGTATTCCACGTATCTACGCTGAGGAGATACGTACCCGATCTGATATATGTGTTGATAGGTGTCTCAGTTCCAGTTCAGTCTGACGTCACTCATGAGGAGGTTCCGGTACGAAGTTTGGACCGGAAGGAGCGTCAGTTGTGGAACAAGACTATCCGACTGGTTAAAGTCGTATGACAGCATCATTCAGATAAGGAGGTTACCTGGGAGCTCGAGGATACTATCCGAGCTCGATATCCCCATCTTTTTACTTGAGGTATGTGATTTAGTTTACCGTTCAGCATTTATACTCTTTACCTGTTGTTAGTATTTGCTGATGGTAGATAATGAAATTTGGGGACCAAATTTTTATTAGTGGGGGAGAATGTAAAGTACTGAAAATTAGTGAATAATGATAAGGGATTTTTCCGGATTTTTTGGAAATTTTTCGGAAATTTTTCGGAGCTCGTATGGAAGAGTTAACGGGGATAAAAAAATAGGCTTCCGAGAAAGCCTGTTTGGGTTTCCCCATTTAAATGAGGAAATGCTTGATTTCTTTTTATTTTCTTTTCTTTTTTCCTTATTCCTATTTCCTCCGATCCCTTACTGTGCCATTTCCTTTCTCGCGTGCCCGTGCCCCTTCCCTCACCCGATCTGTGCCCTACGGCGCCGACACCGACCAACCGACGTCGCCAACGATCGGGACGGTTTGCTCTCTTCCCCTCCGGTACAAGAGAGTGGCCAAAGGAATCCCTAGCGATCTTCCCCACTGCCATTTCCCCTCTTCCTCACTTCTGCCGACGCTGACTTCATTGCCGGCACCAACTCCGATCGCCTCCTCTTTCTTTCTGAGACATCGCCGGCCACAGGAGTCCTAGCGCCGGCCCTCCTTCTCCTCTTCCACGCCGCTTCCCTCTCCCTCACTGCCGAACCCAAAGTCGCGTGCCCTAACCGTCGCCGACCCTCTCCGCAGTCCCCCTCTGCTGCCGGTGCGGGGCAACCAACCTCAACACCTTATTCCTCTATTCCCTGTTTTCGCGAGCAACTAGGTTGAGGTAAGTTATGTTTTGTGAATTAGAGTGAGATCGGTGATGATTTGGAGTGGTTTGTAGCTCTGATGTGCAATTCAGTGTGTAAATCTCAGACATCGCCGCACTACATCCTTTGTCGGGAGTGCATCGCAGCCATCGACGCTAGAACTTGTAGTGTTTTCTTGCCGGCACTCATAAGGTAAACTGCTGCCACTTATTTTGTGGATGTTAAGTATGATCTTAGTACTAATCTGAGGTATTTTAGGTTGGTGGACAGCCGCTTGATCAGGGCAGTGCGGTTAGGAGAGGTTCTGTTCTGTGCTGTGGGATATTCTTGTTCCGGCAGCAACCCTTCCAATAGCAATAGCCACTTAGTTCCAACATCTTGTTCGGCTGTGAATCGAGGTAAGTGTAGGAATCTTAATACAGTTTGTAATTGATGTGGTCTATGAATTTAGAGTGGAACATGTGGTTAATCATGTTTTAGATTCATGTATAATTGGATTTAGACTTTGGATTACTTAAAAAACGATTGAGGAGTTAGGTGGTCCAATTAGGGTTTATGATTGGATCTGGATTTATGTTAGTTTCTCGAGGATTTGATTTAGCTAATTTATTCATATGTACTTAGCGGAATCTGTATATCATGTATTACAGGACTTTGATTTGAGACGGTGTCTCGACGAGGATTTATTCGGATACGATCTTCTTATTGGAGGCGGGTACTTTGACTTATGTCTTTTGATATGCATAATAAAGTGTTTAACATATAGCAATGATTGTGTTATCCTTTTGATTCGGTTGGTCACTACATGATCTGTTACATGTTGTTTGTTTATTTATTATGCACTGCATATTATTATTGACCTGACCATACATGCTTTCGGTAGTGACCCAACCATATGATACATCATGTTCAGGACCTAGGGTTTATATGATACCCTATCTGTTTGTGTACCTTCCATCGGATACATTGACTTGTGGTACACCTGTTATTTATGTATGGATCTTGCTATGCTATTCATGAGATTGTCATGCTTAGTATCATGCATCATGATTGCATGTTGTGCGATTGTCGGCTTCACTATGGTTGAGCCCATCGCCAGTTACATGTACTGCACACACCACCCATGGATTAGTTGTATATCTGGCTGGTGTGTGGCGGTTCTGCTGTTTGGCTCCGTTGGTCAGGTGACTCAGCGTGGTAGCCGGCAGTCAGTTCCGCTCTGTTTGGCTCCGTTGGCATTTAGTGTAGCAGCGTGGTAGCCGGCAGATGGTGGACTCTGTTTGGCTCCGTTGGTCAGGAGACTCAGCGTGGTAGCCGACAGAGATATCCTCCCCGTCATTGTGTACCGGGAGATGAGAGCATTGAGCTCCCCCATTTATGATTTGGGGACAGAGGACAGGAGTACTCCGACAGCATTCCGTCCACTCAGTCACTGTCAGGAGCAGTGATGTCCGAGTGCACGGTCACCATATGCATTTATTGCATTTTATTGTTGTGATTGCTGCACTTATATGCTGCATTTGTATGGATGCATTTGATTGACATGCATACAGGATTATGATTTCTTCGGTCTGACGACCTGTTACCTTTGTACCTTGATTCCGGTTAGTACAGTTATCTCCTGATTTCGTTTCAGTTGCATTTATTCCTTCTCGTATTCAGGAGACTGTACGCATGATTAGTGTTGTCTGTTATTTGTTTTATTATGCATATCAGTTGTACCTGCTGAGTGTTGGACTCACCCCGCCTCCATTGTTGATATTTTCAGGTTGAAGCTGTCCGGAGCAGTTCCAGTCGCTGGCCCCCCATCTGCACGTAGAGCCAGTTCTCTACTAGTTCGTTATTTGTTTTATTTTGGTCTTTTTCTATATCAGACTTTGTTTTAGTATTGTCTTTGGATTTTTCCTATGGATATTGTATGGAGTGATGCCTTTTGATGGATTTTTGATATGATATTGGATTTCATTCTACTACGTGCCTGCCTGGACGGCAGAAGAGGTGAGTTCGTTGGATTTGAGCTTTACGAGTGTAGTGGAGTAGGGTGGATTTCGAGTCAGAGTCCTATTGTTATTGATTACTATTATTAACTGCGTGGTTGCAGAGGTGAATATCTTTATAAACCGCGTGGTGTTTGTTTTTTTATTTTTGTTATCATTCCAGCCAGCTGATGTATATGTGATATGTAGAAAGTTTCATATTGTCCACCGTACAGGGAGATGCTTTCTTGGACGAGACTCCTTTGGGCGTGACAATTTAGTGGTATCGAGCAGGTATACGATACTGTGTGTTCTGGATTTATACGATCTTTGTTTTCGTATTATGGATACTTTGAATAATCGATATCGGTTTATTGGGTATCAGTGCGCCAAAGTTTGGCGATATTTGGATTTTCGGCATTTATCTGATACCAATTCATTGGTATCAGAGCAGGGTGTGATACCTGCGTTTGGTATTTTGGACATTTTTATACTAGCCCTAGTTGCGAGACAGATTAGTCTGGGCAGTTATTTTGGGTTGCACGAATTTTTCGTTTCAATTTTGTTATGGATTTTCGTTATGGATTTATATGGATTTCCAGTATTGTTTTTCTCGTACGGAATTCCGAGGTCATTTTGGGGACTGGACAGCGATGGAACATCTCCAGACGGCATATAGGTATGATGTTTAATTTTATAGGTTATGATAGGTATTAGCATTCTTTATGTAGTACCTGTTTGGTTGTAGTAGCACATATTACATGTGATGGATTGGCCATTGAGCATGGTTGACCTTAATAGAGATCAAGGATTATAGTCTCTGGTGATTTTTCTTATCATACCATCAGTAGTTTTAGCTTCTGTTACTACTCATAGGAGATGGAGGCACATACCAGCCTCTGCTATTGTTAGCTGGGTAGTGGATGATACCTACAGACTCCTGTTGACTTAGCCAGTAGAGTTTTTATACTTATACATTTTGGATATTAGGGTATCCGATACGATGGGAATTGGTCATTGGGGGTTATCATGTTTGATCATTGTTGAGAATGGTTTGAGGTTGAGAGATATGGTGAGATCAGGTATTGTGATATGTTGATTTCTAATGATTTATGAGGATAAACGTTATGTGGTTGTTTGATGATCAATTACTAGATATTTGTTTTGATGATCTATTAGTGGATAACTATTTTGATGATTTATATTTGGGATGTCGTTGATGGTGACATAATGAGTGTCATGTATGATATTTACAGGTTTGATGATTATAGTTGGTGCTCAGATTATAAATTGGGTGCAAGAGAGTTTACGGTTGAGTGTGCCCATGAAATTTTAGTGAATTTGGTTAGTTGTGGTTAGTTAACAGGATAATAAAAAAAAATTGATATATGCTTCCTCTAATATTGGACTATGTGGATAAATAATGATCGATGTTTTGAATGTTAATATGCTCTTATGGGGAGTAGAGACTTATTCACCTGATATGGTTTGGGCTGATATTTTTGAGGATAAAAAAAAAATGAGGGTGTTTTGTTGTTCTTGAATTCTGACTTTTGTCTTTTGGGTCGTACACATGTATACATATGATATTATGTAGGTTGACATTTTCTAGTTTGAGTTGATGTAATTAGTGTTGAATTGACCTATGAACTGATTTAGTTATTTGACAACGTTGTATACCATTTTATCTTAGTTAATTTTCGTCAGTAAATATGGATTTACTCTTGTTAAATCGGTCAGTAGAAGACTGATTTATGTTTGTCGAGTTGGGTAGTTGTGGTTTGATATACCTTAGTTGCTTGTGGAGGATTAAGGTATTCTTGATTAGTTAGTAAATGAATGATTTAGTTTTGTTGGTTGATCAGTAGAGGATTGCCATACTCTATTTTTAGAGGTTCGAACCTTTAGGTTATTTGTGCTTAGTTATGTATCTAGAGCACATTTGAGTACATGTTTTGTACTGACGTGGAAATGACTGATTTTGCCATATATCACTGACGGCTTGGATAGGTTATAGAGGATCGATGTATCATATTCTATGAAGACTTTGACCGTGGACTGTATATACCTGGTGGGATAACTTAGAGAGTACATTTGGATTTATGATGATAAAAAATTTTCCCATTAGATATGGTCTTGGTAGGGTATGACATTGACTTGCAATGTTATACCATGGTGTGTATATCTTTCTTGTCCGATATTAGTTCCTTGAAACTGGAGCAGGGTTGTTACTGGATGATTAGGCTGTTTTATTTAGGGTTGCTTTTGATTGATGTATTCATGCTTGATACATATGCATGAATTTTGTTTAGATATACCGTAACCCATGAGTGTTGGTAGCATAAGGTTGGTCTCTTTGATTGAGCTGGTATGCTGATTTTGCATGTCTATGTTGGATGTATATTATGATTGTTATGTGTTGTAGGAGTCCTGTGATAGACTGTCCATTTGCAAGTAGTATATGTATCCATGTTCTGATATGGTTTGAAGGTTCCTTGTGGATCATAGATATGTAGTTCGGTGTATATATCTGGATGTATTATTGAGGATATCTTGTCGATTAAATCCGAGATGTAGTATAAGTACATCGGCGGTGTTGTGATGGAGGCATTTTGTCGATTTAATCTGAGTTGTGATATGTACATATGTGTTTGGTGTGGTATCTGAGGTAAATTTTTGATTATGTTTGATTTGTGAGTGCGCCTGTGGCAGAAGCACCCAGGGCACCACCTAGCGAGGGAGATTCTGGGATTTGGTTGTGGTGTGATTCGTGGTTACACAACGAGGACGTTGTGTCTTTAAGTGGGGGTGATTGTAATACCCCGGTTATGAGATTCTAGTTAAGTATGGCTTAAAAGGTTAGATGGTACTATCCATATCACCAAGGTGCACCTTCCTTTTCGGAAGCCCAAACTCAAAGAACTCCAAAGTTAAGCGTGCTTGGCTTGGAGAAATCTGAGGATGGGTGACCTCCTGGGAAGTTTTCCAGGGTGCGTGCGAGTGAGGACAAAGCACGCTGAAAGGACCTCCGGTGGTCTGTGGAGCTAGTCGTCAACCCGATGGGCAATTTAGGTAACGTTCCCGGTTCGGTTCGGGTGGGGCCCGCCCGAGCCGGGGCGTTACACCAAATTCTGAAGGCTGAAAGAAAAGTGTGCCAATTATTTAAATGGGAAAAAGATATCAAGCAAAAGGCAAAGGAATTGCAAAAATCCTTACTTTTCAATATCCAATCTAGCATATTTGAAGAGGTATTCAGCAGTTATGGTTTTTCCAATGTGCATAATTTTTCAAACCCCCAACAAAGACATACATCATGAACTGTAAATCAAAATAAAATGCAACATTCGAAATGAAAAGTTCCTAAAACAATTGAGCATTCCTAATAGAGTGAGATCCACATTGGGCCTGATATGGAATCATATCAGGCTCAACGTGAGACTAATATGATTTATATCAGGCCTAGCATGGAGTCTTTTTGCTGATTCTTTCTTCTTATATTTTAATATCTTCTAAAAGTTAAAATAAACAATGGATAGCATATTTGAACTCCTTGCAACATCATAAATCCACAGAAACTGAAATGGGTGTAATCTAAGATCTCTAGGTCCATAAGTGGATTTCGGTTAAAATCCACTGATAGACCTAAAGAGCACCGATTATACCCATTTCAGTTTCTGTGGATTCCTGATGTTGCAATGAGCTCAAATATGCTATCCATTATTTATTTTGACTTTTAGAAAGTGTTAAAATATAAGAAGAAAGAATCAGTAAAAAAGCTCCACGTTAGGCCTGATATGAATCATATCAGGCCCACATTGGGCTGATATGATTCCATATCAAGCCCAACGTGGGTCTGATATGATTCATATCAGGCCCAACGTGGGCCTGATATGAAATTTTTTTGCTGATTCTTTCTTCTTATATTTTAATACTTTCTAAAAGTCAAAATAAATAATGGGTAGTATATTTGAACTCCTTGCAACACCAAGAATCCACATAAACTGAAATGGGTGCAATCGGAGCTCTCTAGGTCCATCAGTGGATTTTGACCAAACCCACTGATGGACTTAGAGAGCTCCGATTGCACCCATTTCAGTTCCTATGGATTCCTGATATTGCAAGGAGTTCAAATATGCTATCAATTGTTTATTTTGGCTTTTAGAAGATGTTAAAATATAAGAAGAAAGAATCAGTAAAAAACCTCCACGTTATGCCTGATATGAATCATATCAGGGCTATGTTAGACCTGATATGATATTTTTGTAGTGCATTCTTATGTTTAGCTTGTAGTAATTATACAAGTGAAAGAATGTACTACTGACCCAAACATAAAACTCATAAGGAATTACAGAGACAAAATACAGTATTTATGAAGAATTACAAAGACAAGAAGAATTGGACTTGTAAATTAAATACCTCTTATTTTCTTACAATGATACAAGCTGAAGTCCTCAGTAAGACACCATAAGCTAGAAAGCATGCATGAGATAACATCTTGTTACTATCTCCATTTCTCCTGAATTGAGGCAACTACAACCTTGCTTTGGCATCTGCCCTATGGCGTGATATTTGACCGCACTTTCTTCTGACTTCAATAGCCCTTCACGGCACATAGCCCCAGTCATTGCTCTCTTCTCTTTGGCTGCTTTGTGAACCATAGTAATTTTGTTTTTCATTGTCTCAATATATTCTGCTTCTTGTTCTCTAATTTTTGTTGTCCACACAGTGTTAGAGCAATCATAGACACATCCATTATGAAATGAAGAGTTCCTTAAATAGTTGAGCATTCCTAATAGAGTGAGACCCACATTGGGCCTGATATGGAATCATATCAGGCCCAACGTGGGCCTGATATGATTCATATCAGGCTTACCGTGGAGCCTTTTTGCTGATTCTTGTTGGAGCAATCCCAATGGTCCGCGGGACCATGTGTTTTGGTGTTTGGGCAAAGGGTTTAAGTTAGGTTCACCCTTGTATTTGATATGTGTATTTGAGTTGTGCAGGTTTGCAGGATACACATGTGACTCAGGTTGATGGCTTCGGGTCCGGTGAAGGATGGAGCATCCGAGGGACCGTAGACAAGGCAGCGAGGACAAGGGCCGAGGGAAGCGACTTCGAGGCATACGCGAAGGATGGCATTGGGTACGAGCCGCGGGCTTGAATGCATCCGAGGGACGAGAGCCAAAGGAAGTAGGCTTGAAGGCAAAAGGTCAAAGCTGCAAAGGAAGAATCAAGTGAGTCATAAGGGTGAGGGTACGAGTGCACGAGAGATTGTACTCGGAGTAAAATCCTAGTTTTAGGGTTTTTGTAGCACCCCTAGAAAGCCTAGATCAGAATGTAAGGATAATGAGAGTTTGAAGGTAGTGAATAGAAGGTGTAGATAGTCTACGTTGAATGTTACGATGGGAAGGATTTAGATGATTAAAACTTTATAGACTGCATGTTTTAGCAGTCGACTGGTAGGCGGGGTTTTCCAACCCGTGGCCTATAAAACCAAAGCTTGGGAGCTTGGTTTGAGTTGACGAAATAGAGGTGGTTAATCTCTATTAGTAGTCTACTTGTGCCCTAGCGTCAAAAGAGTTCTTGTGAGGGTTGTGGTGAGGTTTCTCCACCCACAAGGAGCTACGTGAGCTAGCCGGAGTTTGCCGGGGAGTAATCCACCGAAGGATCGGGATCGTCCACCTCAAGGACAAGCCGTGGAGTAGGAGCCCTAATCTCCGAACCACGTTAAACGAACGTGTCATTGGTTTGCTTGTTCTTTCCTTGTCTTTAGATTAGCTTTAGTATTCGTATTTGTATTCTTTGTATTCCGCTGTGCTAACGAATACGTAGGAAGCAACGATTTGGGGGCGCCGTCTATCCAACCCCCCTTCAAGCCGGCCGTCCGATCCCCAACAAGTGGTATCAGAGCGAGGACGCTCTCCGTTGGACTAACCGCCAAGGAAGCACAAGATGACCGGCTTGATAGAACCGCCAAAGCTTGAAGGTAGAGGCTTATGGGACATCACGTATTGGATGATGAAGATGGAGGTCTTCTTCAACACGGATTGGGACACCATGTTGGTGGTCAAAGAGCCGTTTGAAGTCCCTAAAGACAAGAAAGGGAAGAAGCTCCGAACACGACATTGGACGGAGGAGCAAACCTCACGATCGGAGGCAAACTCAAAGGTAATAGCAATTTTAATTGGTTTATTGCCTCCTAATGTGATAAGTGGTGTAGGTAAATATGAGAACGCCCATGAATTGTGGAGTAAAGTGAAGAAATTTCCATGGGAGGAATTTTTGTCTACACAAGAAGAAGAAGAAAAATCCGAAGAAAGTGATGAAGTGGTCCAAGAGGAGAAGGAGGACCAATCGGATGTGGAGCCCAAGGAGTTGGGTTTAGTAGCTCAAGAAGAGGAGGTGGAGAAAACGGAAGTTGAGTCACGCTCAATATCCGAGGAGGAAAAGGAAGATGAGTCATCATCTACATCCTCAAAGGTTGAAGAAGAATCCAAGACAAGTGAAGAGGATGAAGAAGAGGTCTTGGAAGTGGTCAACCTAGCAAGCACCTCCACCAAAGTGAAGTCAAAGGACCATATCACTTGCTTCGGGTGCAATGAGAAGGGACACTACAAGAGTAGATGTCCTATGGGTAAGAAAGAGGTAAATTCTAAACCCATTCAAGTTGATTTGAATACTAATGTGGGTTGTAGAAATGATGGTGCCAAGAAGAAGAAGGAGAAGAAGCACATTAGATGCTTCACTTGTGGTGAAATAGGGCACTACCACACCAAATGCCCAAAGAAGAAAGATCTCAAGAAGTTGGCGCATTTGAAGATGTGGGAGAAGAAGTGGAGGAAGAATGGAGGCTCATGTCAAGGGGGAGCTCCAAAGGTAAAGGGTAAGGTAAACCTAATTTAAATTTGAAGTCAAATTTAAACTCCTCCATGCATGCTAGGAAAAATAATGTTAATCATTATATGCCCATGCAAAATTTTGGTTTTAAATATCATGATAGAAATAGGGTACATGTAGATCATAACCCTAGGAGACTTATACATGATAGACCTAGACACGTTAAATTCTCATTACCTAAGGAGAAGAAGGTAATGGAGACCCAAGGCATTAATCCCAAGAAGGGGAGACATATGCCTAGAAAGGGTAGGTCTAGGAATGTCCAAGGTGGACATGTTGACTCTAGGTTTAGGAACCTAGAAAGGGAGAACCAAGCTTTGAAGGCAAAGCTTGATGGTTTGGAACAATTCCTTAAGAGATTCACTATTGGATCTAAGGGATTAAACATGGTGTTGGGTAGTCAAAAACCCAACAATGATAGATCGGGTTTGGGATACCGATCTAGTCCCTCCATGGCCAAGGAGAGATCATATGCTAGGGTGGCAAATGATCATGGCAAGGGAGAGTCCTCCAAGGCTAAGGGAAAGTCTTATGCTAGGGTTGCATATGACTATAGCAAGGAGAAGTCAATAAATGGCAAGGGAAAGACATTTAAAGGTAAGGAGAAATTAACCAAGGACAAGGTGTCCAAGGTTAAGAAAGTTAGGTTTGTAGGCCAAGTGTCACCGGGGGTGGACCGATGCGGCCTAGCCATTGTGGATGAGTCACCTAGGGAGGTGACTAATGTTAAGAGCTCTAGGGGGAGCTCAAAGAGTCAATTTGGGACCCATGGCCAATGGATCTCAGGTGGGTTCTACTTGGGGGTCTAGAGGAGCCATGGAGTGTGCCAAATGGTTTAGAGACGGATTTGAGTCTCAAACCTAGGGATTTGGCACACATGGATTGTGTTTCATGCAAGAAATATGACATTTGGGGTCATATAGCATGATAATTGGTTTTGGAAGTATAGATGCCATATAAACCAATGCTAGGGATGCATTATGGGTTAGTATGGGCAAATACATCAAGAGGAAGCCAAAACTAGGACTTTAGGTCAAGGTTCAATTGAACTTTTTAGCTAGTTTTGTGTTTTGTGTCAATCTTGGGATTGGTGATAGATATATTTTTTATATATATTTTTCCCAAGTAGATATTGATATAATAGACCTCTCCACAAAATTTGGGGATTTTTGGAGGTCTGTGGAATTTCTGGCGCATTTCTGAAGTTGGCCAGAAAAGGCTGATTTTTTCATGAATAGTGTACCAGTCGACTGGTATCGACTGGTAACAGTACATTTCGACTACAGAATGTCTCTGTAAGGTTCTTTCAAGGGGCAGTCGACTGGTACTTTGCGATCGACTGATACCATCTGAAAGTGTTTTTCGACACTGATTTTGACCAGGTCAACTCATATAGATGTATGGGATCCATGGGTGATACATACATGAGTTTAGGGTCATTTGGATGACAAGTTTTCAATAATTGGGATATTGTTGGAGAACTTTTTGGATGTTAGGCAAAGGGGGAGAAGTAAGGTTTAGTTAGGAAAACCTAAAAGTACCTTTGTGTAGGGGGAGCCTTGGGATAGGTTCTTAAAAAGCCCGTTGTAAAAATCCTAGCTCAATGGAGAGCTTAGGTAAAGGGGGAGCCTTGGGATAGGTCCTTCAAAAGCCTTATGTGGAAAATCCTAGCTCAATGGGAGCTTAGGTGTAGGGGGAGCCTTGGGATAGGTTCTTAAAAAGCCCTGTGCATTGTTTCGGCGGTTGCCAAGTGTGTAGCTTTGGCAACGTAAGTCCATTCGGCGTTGTAAGTCCAAGTGTGTAGCCTTGGCATCGTAAGTCCATTCGGCGGTGTAAGTCCAAGTGTGTAGCCTTGGCAACGTAAGTCCATTTGTTTTAGCATGTTTATTTGCTATATGTTTTCCCTAACTTAAACGTATTGCCAAACACCAAAAAGGGGGAGATTGTTGGAGCAATCCCAATGGTCCGCGGGACCATGTGTTTTGGTGTTTGGGCAAAG
Source organism: Zingiber officinale (assembly GCF_018446385.1). Classification (NCBI taxonomy): domain Eukaryota; kingdom Viridiplantae; phylum Streptophyta; class Magnoliopsida; order Zingiberales; family Zingiberaceae; genus Zingiber; species Zingiber officinale. The sequence continues at coordinate 37,646,144 of NC_056001.1, forward strand.
GGTTTAAGTTAGGTTCACCCTTGTATTTGATATGTGTATTTGAGTTGTGCAGGTTTGCAGGATACACATGTGACTCAGGTTGATGGCTTCGGGTCCGGTGAAGGATGGAGCATCCGAGGGACCGTAGACAAGGCAGCGAGGACAAGGGCCGAGGGAAGCGACTTCGAGGCATACGCGAAGGATGGCATTGGGTACGAGCCGCGGGCTTGAATGCATCCGAGGGACGAGAGCCAAAGGAAGTAGGCTTGAAGGCAAAAGGTCAAAGCTGCAAAGGAAGAATCAAGTGAGTCATAAGGGTGGGGGCACGGCGAGATTGTACTCGGAGTAAAATCTAGTTTTTAGGGTTTTATAGCGATCAGTAGCGCCATCGTAGCGATCTGTAGCGCCATCGATCGTGATCGCATGTTTTAGCAATGATCGACCGCGCCGATCGCGCCGACGAATGTGTGGAATCGAGCCGTTGGGATGTAACGGTCGAATTTCCACAGAGGGCATGACAATCGACTGGTAGGCGGGTTTTCCAACCCGTGGCCTATAAAACCAAAGCTTGGGAGCTTGGTTTGAGTTGACGAAATAGAGGTGGTTAATCTCTATTAGTAGTCTACTTGTGCCCTAGCGTCAAAAGAGTTCTTGTGAGGGTTGTGGTGAGGTTTCTCCACCCACAAGGAGCTACGTGAGCTAGCCGGAGTTTGCCGGGGAGTAATCCACCGAAGGATCGGGATCGTCCACCTCAAGGACAAGCCGTGGAGTAGGAGCCCTAATCTCCAAACCACGTTAAACGAACGTGTCATTGGTTTGCTTGTTCTTTCCTTGTCTTTAGATTAGCTTTAGTATTCGTATTTGTATTCTTTGTATTCCGCTGTGATAACGAATACGTAGGAAGCAACGATTTGGGGGCGCCGTCTATCCAACCCCCCTTCAAGCCGGCCGTCCGATCCCCAACAATTCTTTCTTCTTATATTTTAACACCTTCTAAAAGTCTAAATAAACAATATTTGAACTCCTTGCAACATCAGGAATCCATACGAACTGAAATGGATGTAATCTGAGGTCTCTAAGTCCATCAGTGGATTTCGATCAAAACCCACTGATGGACCTAGAGAGCTCCGATTACACCCATTTCAGCTTCTGTGGATTCCTGATGTTGCAAGGAGTTTAAATATGCTATCCATTATTTATTTTGACTTTTATAAGATGTTAAAATATAAGAAGAAAGAATCAGCAAAAAGGTTCCACGTTAGGCCTAATATGAATTATATCAGGCCCAACGTGGGCCTGATATGAAATTTTTTGCTGATCCTTTCTTCTTATATTTTAACACCTTCTAAAAGTCAAAATAAATAATGGATAGCATATTTGAACTCCTTGCAACACCAGGAATCCATAGAAATTGAAATGGGTGCAATCGGAGCTCTCTAGGTCCATCAGTGAGTTTTGACCGAAACCCACTGATGGACTTAGAGAGCTCTGATTACACTTATTTCAATTCATGTGGATTTCTGATATTACAAGGAGTTCAAATTTGCTATTCATAGTTTATTTTAGCTTCTCTAAATGTATTACAATGTTAGCAAAAAATTAACTAAATCTTAAATGTCGTTGATGAAAGAGGAGATAGGAAAGAGAAGAGGGAGAAAAGAAAAATGACAAAAAAAAAAGTTTGATTTGTCAGAAGAATAAAAATGGAAGTGCACTTGAAAAAGTGCGTCCTTTGGTAAATACCAAAGTAGCATACGCCTTTTGGTCAATTAAGATGTCTAAGTGCGTGATTTGGTAAATTGCCGATAAACTTAAGTTTTGTATATGAACGAATATTATTAATTCATTAACTCTAGAGTATATTCTTAGAGAATATTTTTAATATCTAGAGCATATTTTTAGCATCTAGTCACGAAGAATAGTGTCTATTAAAATGTCTCTTTATATGCGTCTTTTAAAGAGTTTCTTTGCATGTATAAATATGTCCTTGTATGTAACATTTTAAATAGTCACGAAGAATAGTCCCTGAGAATCGACCCCTAGCCATTACGTCAGAGATGTCATGCACCCACCATCTGTGCTACGCCTTGGGGGCACAATCGAACGCTTAGAAGCTTGTATGAGAGATGGTTTTGAATGCTCAGTCAAGATACCTTTTTATGGAGGGTGGAAGGTATCTTCCATAGCTTTGAAGGCGTCTTCCATCGGCTAAAGTATACCTTGATTTCGCTACTCCTTATCGCCAACGAGGTCTGAATTTTATCCATTAGAAGGTGCCTTCCATAGTATCGAAGATGCCTTCCATGAACAATACTGAAGGTGCCTTCCAATGCTTGAAGGTGCCTCGGGTACTGTTCACCCGAGACCTTTTTGCTCCTTTTGCCCTACAGTTAGGTTAGTCCAACATGACAATAATTAACCTATAAAATAGGGTTAGCACAACAAAAATATGATTAATTTATGACTTAGACCCTATCTTCTAGACTAGATCTAGTTAGAGTCTCAATTTAGATTTCCGAAATAGACCTAAATTGAACCAATACCTACTGTCCCTTCAACTGAGATGCACCTCACATAGTCACTCTCCTCCAATGACTTAACTTTACTTATCCTATGTCAAGTTGCTATTGGGGTTGTAAGGTTGTAAACATAGACTCACATTAAAAATACATGGAAAAGATGATGGGTTTATAAAAAAAAGATATCACCATTGGCATGAGATCTCTTGGGTAGAGCCCAAGAGCAAAGCCATGAGGGTCTAGGCCCAAAGTGGATAATATCATACTATTATGGAGATATCTAAATTCTTTTCGATCCTACAATTGGTATCAGAGCGAGCTCGCTCTTCATCGGACTCACCGCCTGAAGAAACACAAGGCAAAGCCATGATCCAAGATTGAACCTTGTGAGTGAAACCTTGAATGAAGTTGGAAAGACCCTGAGCAAGTCAGTGACCTGATGCTTGAGGGGAGGGCCTGAGCAGGTCAAGAGTGACCCGATATTCGAGGGGAGGCCCTAAATAGGTCAAAAGTGACTTGATACTTGAGGGGGACTCTATGGTCCTTTGTTTGAGGGGGGGGGTTGCAAGGTTGTAAATATAGTCACATATTGAAAACACATGGGATAGATCATGGGTTTATAAGAGAAAAATATCTCCATTGGCATGAGGCCTTTTGGGTAGAGTCCAAGAGCAAAGCCTTAAGGGTCTAGGCCCAAAGTGGACAATATCATATTATTGTGGAGATATCTAACTTTTTTTCAATCCTACAATTACCTCCTTGACGTCAATCTGACCCACCAGGTCTTCCTATCGGAACACATTCGGACTTCGCCACTCGGGAATCGAACATCCCGATCTCCTACCGGAATCACACATCCAGACTTCGCCACTTGAGAATTGCACATCCCGACTGGACTTTCTGCCTGGTGTCAAGTTCTCTTGATCCGTCAAATTAGTCAACCTTGCACACTCGGTAACAAGGATAGATCATGATAACACCTAATTTAACTCACTTGTCATTCATCAAAATCTGAGTTAGACCATTAGTGTAAATTACATCAACAATCTCCTCCTTTTTGATGCAATAATAACCTGGGTTAGAGTTAAAAAAGATATGCAAGAATGGAATAGTAAAGACATGATTCAAGAGAACTTAAAATTAAGTAATTTAAATTTTTATTTTATTCTCCTCATTATTTTAGGATTAAGATTAGTTGTCTTTTTCTTACTTAACCTTTACCCTCCTCTTTAACATTCATCAAAAACAATGCATATAAACTTAGCAAATTAAAAATGTACCGAAACTTTAGTAAGTATAGAACGTACAAAAAAAAATTTGCAAGTTTTATGGGAGGGAGGAGTTAATATAATTCTACAAAAAATTTTAAACTTTTTAAAACAGGTTTCAAAATGTTGAAAATTTCTAAAACAAATCATTCAGAAATTTGTTCTAGAAAGAACTATGAAAGAAGTTTAGAAATTATTTTGCAAGATAGTTTTTAAAACACTTTAAAAAAAAAGATGCACAAAAATTGTAAAACAATTTAAAGTGTTTCCAAAAAACTATTGCGAAGTAAAATAAGTTTGAAAGTATTAGAACCTACTTAAATTTATTTTATTTTTCAAAATATTTTCAACATTTTAAAAATTAACTTTGCAAAACAAACCATTTTGTATAAATAAATTTTTCATGAATTATACAAAATAGATTTTAAAATATTTGTTAAAAAGATAGTTTGTTTGAAAATGACGTTTTAAAATTTTAATTGATAAAAACTCTTTTTGAAAAGTTTTACAAAGAATTTGTCTAAGTAAAAAAGTTTTGGAAATATTTGCAAAAATATATTTTTCAGAGTAGAAAATACATGTTTTGAAAAAATAAGACTTTTTGCAAAGCAAGTATCTGAAAAGTATTTTTGAAATTTTATTTTCAAAAAAAATTAAAAGCAATTTTAAAAGTGATTTTTACAACAAGTATTAAAAAAGAAAATAAATTATTTTGAAAATCATTTTCAATTATCCTCCCCATAAACCTGATATATTTTAACAAATATTCTAAAAATACAGTCTTAAATATTTAACCGTTAGTTACTAACTAACTATCAGAAGATAGCAAGTAGTGTTCACTTGGTTAGTCAAGTTAAGTAAATGTATCCAGTTAGTGTTTGACTAAAATAGATTACTTAATCACTGTAATTTTGATATTTTTTACCCAGACTTGTGTTGATGTACTGATATAAGCATCTAAAGTCCAAGCAATAGGCCTATGCATTTCACGACATTTTAATTTTTTAAATACATAATCAAGGTAGACCTAGTGTGTTTGTGAGATAGTCGATACCTAGATCTATAGGAGCATTCTTTCTATGGATTTAATCTAGTCTAAGGCCATAATTAATTTTGAAATACTAAGGAAATGAAAAATTTTAGACAATATAAGTAAAGAATTTTTCTAGAATTTACAATTCATTTGAAAATTATTTTGAAAATAGTAGTCCTAGTCTAAAAAGAATTTTCTTAGATTATCCAAATAAAGTGGCAAGAAGTAGCTGAATGTATAGATGAAAGTCAAGCAGATATACAATGTATAACATTGCACTAAACATAATCAGGTATGGTCATCATCAGCAAATTGAGGTGGGGACTGCTCAGGTACTCCAAAGCCTGAAGAATCTGCTAAAATTTAGTGGCCATCTCCTCCCAGAGAGAGGTAAATTCAATGGTCATCTCCCCCCAGATAACACTAAGTCTGTCCAAGACTGACTGCCAGATATGTGCGGAAGACTCCTCAAGTCGAACATGTCAATCCTCGATGGATATAGTGAAGTCGAGGGTTGGGTCGAGGTCGAGGGCTGGGTTGGAAGAGGTCCAAAGAGCTCCTCAACCGTAAATGCTAGAATCTCCTCCCCCTCAGCTAGAATGATAGATGGAAAATTGTCTTCGGCCTTGCCTATAACGTCTGGCTATGGTCCCACTCTCTAAGCTAGTCCTCCTGAGAGGTGACATCTATATGCACTAATGCAAGTTGGCGCTAACCAATCTCATCATATGTACTACGGGAGGTGAATGTATCCTGGGTCATATATAACCCTATGATCACGAAAATGCAAGTCAATATATGATAATAGGGCATATGAACTTGTTGCCTAGTGATGAGACTGGATGCATGGATGACATTCTGAAATATGTGTAATGCAATGTCAATGTCTAGACGTTGGCATAGTGCATACAGGAAGAAGAAGTGAGAAGGTCACATTATCGCAACATCGCGAGATGTAATCAGTAAAATGCAGGTGGCCAACACTAGATACAGGACATAGTCCTAAATCCTAAGAGAGAGCGACCTAAAATCAGTCACAGTAGGTAGTCTCTCCTCCTCAAAAAAATACATATGGATAGTACCTAATGTAATATGGGAGTAGGGTTCATCAAATGGTAAATCCTTATTAGGATAATATAAAAATGGACATGCAGACCTCCTAAAGCCTAAACTATCATACAATAGAGAGGGTAAGAACCTAAAGTTCTTACCACCCACTCTAATGGAATATGTTAAGTTGTCGATCTTAACTAGGTTATTATAAAACTAGGCACACAATTTTAAGTTTACTGAATGACTACAATAAACTAGCCTATCTAACTAATAATAGTCAATGACCTCTATGAAAGGGTCACATTATCAGAAGAAGAACAACCTACTCAAAAACCTAGATTTAAGTGCAATATATGAATACTCTAGGAAATCTAGTCTAAGTTGCTCAGTGAAAAATCTAGCATCGACAGAGGGGATACTGCTCGAACTCAGCTAGGACGGGATAGCATTTCATCGTTTCCTAAAATAACGTACACTCTAGGAAATCTAGCCTAAGTTGCTCAGTGGGAAAACTAGGTACACAATTTTAAGTTTACTGAATGACTATAATAAACTAGCCTATCTAACTAATAATATTCAATGACCTCTATAATAGGGGCACAGTATCATATGAAGAACGACCTACTCAAAAACCTAGATTTAAGCGCAATATATGAATACTCTAGGAAATCTAACCTAAGTTGCTCAGTGGGAAATCTAGCGTCGGCAGAGGGGATACTGCTCGAACTCAACTAAGACGGAATAACATTTCATCATTTCCTAAAGTAGTGTATACATACAAACATTCAAGAAAAATGCATGAAAATAAGGAAAATAACTATGTAGATCTAGTTAGAGAGTACCTAGGAGGCATTGTTGGTGTTTAGAAGGAAAAAAGGGAGAAGATGGTGGAGAATCGCCACCAGAAGGCGCCTCGAAGTGAAGAATGACGAGCAGAGCAAAAGGCTCTGTTCGTTGTAAAAGTTAGGGTTGAAGGCCCCTTCAACCTGATGGAAGGTGCCTTCCATGTGCTATGGAGGGCACCTTCAACAAACTAAAGGCGCCTTCAGTCGGTTAGGGTGGGATTTTTCTACCTTTCTGAGGGCGCCTCCGATTGAATCGGAGGCATCTTCGGAGGCATTTTTTATTTGTTTAAGTTTTAATTTTATTTTAGTTTTCTTTGAATTTAATTTTAATTTTAATGTAAATTTTAATTTGAATTTAATTAATTTGATTTTAATTTTAATTTTAATTTTAATTTTAATTTAATTTAATTTAATTTAATTTAAATTTAAATTTTATTTAAATTTGAATTTAATTTAAATTTAAATTTAATTTAAATTTAAATTTAATTTAAATTTGAATTTAATTTAAATTTAATTTAAATTTGAATTTAATTTAAATTTAATTTAATTCAATTCAATTTTAATTTAATTTAATTAATTTTAATTTAATTAATTTTAATTTAATTAATTTGATTTAAATTTAATTTTAATTTTAATTTTAATTTGAACCTTATTCATCTCACCTGATCTATATTTTTAATCAGGGAATTCTATAATTATGTTAGAAGAGTTAGGTTGAATTTTAGGGTTTGGTTTAACTTGTGTTAAATTCAAATTTAGTTTTGGGTTCAAGAAACAGACATTCTTTAGATAAACTTCTAAGCTGTAGTGAGTCACCTGGACATCATTAGAGTAACCACGCCTTCAAAATTTTCTAAATAGTCCTATCTATTGAACTTAATATAAAACATTGGTATAACCAGTTAGGATTAGTAAGGGGTAGCTTCAATTAGTTCCACTAAGCCAAATGCACCAAGTCGAAGTCATATCTTTCTAGACATGCGAAAGCAGAGCTTCCCTAACCTACTATCATCTAAAACTTCTCTAGTACTGTTTATCAAGTTAAACTTTTATCTCTATTTATGCTAGTCCTAATTACCCAGTCGGATAACTTATTATTTTTGGAGATGTCAACTAATTTGGAGTCTTCCTCTGTATTACTGAACTTTTAGGTTTTAGGTTTATGTCGATTTGCTTTGTAGTTATAATAGACATGGTTATAGTTTAAGTTTAGATTGATTTTTTTTGTTTAATTTTGGTTTATTTGATTTTATTTTTTAGGTTTGAATTTATTTTTGGAGATTTAATTTTTGAGGTTGAGAGTGATTCATTTGATTTATTTTGATTTATATAGTGAATTTTATTTTTTGGTACATAGTATTGATTGAGTCCTACTTGCGTAGTTAGGCACGCTTTCAAAATCCAAGCTTTAGTTAATTTTTAATTTTGAGTTAGGGTTAAAATGATTTAAATGTAGAGTTGGACTTGTAACAAGTCCAATTTTATTGTGCACAACTCTTTAGAATCCAAGTATCATATTTAGATACTTAGATCTTGAGATAAACTTTGCCAACTATTCCTTTAACTCTTTAACTTGATTTTTTAAGATAGAATTTTTTTCCTCAAGATTTATAGCTTGAGTTAAATTTCTATCTTGAACTTGGTCAGTTAAAGAGATCAAGGTCAGTTGTTCCTTACGGATGTTATTTTTCTTAAAGAGGAGTTTAGCGCATTCCTCAGTTTTTGTTAATTTTTTTGTTTAAGCATGAAATAATTTTAAAATATTTTGTGGTATAATTAAAAGTTACCCTAGTTGGTTCGTCCAAACCGGATGCAGATCCGTTGCTCGACTCATATTTGGACTCTTCTTCTGGTTTTGAATTGCCTCCGGTTGCCATCAGCGCGAGGTAGCTAGTTTGCTTTGGTTCGTTAGCTTCTGATTCGTCTGAGGAAGACTCATCCTAAGTCGCCTTTAGTGCTTTCTTTGCTTTTTCTTCTTGATCTTATCTTCATTCGGGCATTCGTGTTTGAAGTGTCCCTTCTTGTTGCAACCGTAGCATGTGATGTTTTCCTTTGAGTTGTTGGATGCAGATTTGGACATCTGCTTCATGTCATGTTTGGTGAAGTTTTTCTTGCATCTAGTGAACATCTTCCTTACCATGTTTACTAGTTGCTCTTCTTCATCTGATTTTGATTTGGATTCAGTTTCTCCTTCGAGTTTAGCTCCCTTTAAAGTGCCTGTAAGAAATGCAATTCCTTTCTCGACCTTTGAGCCATTAGTTTGCTCATATAGCTCCAATTCATAAAATAATTCATCTAACATTAATTTTGAGAGGTTCCTCGAGACCTTATAAGCATCTATGATTGATACCCATAGTGAGTTTCAAGGGAACGAGTTTAGAGCGTACCTGATAACATTGCGATTCTCGAGTTGATGTTCAATCATGTGTAGGCCGTTGAGGATATCCTTGATCCACACGTGTAGTTGGCTTGCGGTTTCTCCGGCCTATATTTTAATATTAAATAATAAATTCAATAGTAGATCACGCTTCGTTACCCTTGGGTCGGTGGTTCCTTCATGTAGTTCGATGAGCTTATCCCATAGCTCCTTTATATTCTCGTGTGGGCCGACTCGGTTGTGGCTTGATTGGTGGTTGCACCAATTCAAGGCAGAACCTCACTCTGATACCACTTGTTAGATTGAGACGCACGTGAGACAATGGGGGGGGTGAGTCACTTGGTTTTTCAAAAACTTTTTCTTTTGGTTTTGAAATCAAAGTGCGTGCAATAGAAACAAAAATAGAAATGGAAAAGTAAAAGCCACAGTTCTATTTTACTTGGTCCAGAGCCTTCGGCGACTCCTACTCTAAGAACTCAGGTCCCGTTGACCTATCGACGGGTAATCCACTAAAAATCTCTTCCGGAACTGCCGAAAGAGGGGATTGAGTATAAAAAGAATTAGAAGAGTGTAACAATCCACACTTCCCGTTTGTAGTAATTAAGTACATAAATTAACAATTCATTACCAAACACATTTTGTATACAATCAGCTCGAGCTTAGTGTTTTGACGCCTTCTCGGCGATAGTCGAGTATAGCAGAGTCGTAGCAGGGAAGCACCAGGAAGCCGGAGTAGTCAGAATATCAATCGAATGCTTAGAAAAAAAGGTAGATCCGCTACCTTAGCGGCCCCCCTAGCGCCAACCCCACGGATATAGAGGGAGGTACATGCAGGTACACAGGCCATAGGCGCATGGAAGGGTAAACCTCAGGTCATTAATTCCTGAGAATCGACCCCTGACCATTACGCCAAAGATGTCATCCACCCACCATCTATGCTACGCCCTGGGGGAACAATCGAATGCTTAAAAGCTTGTATGAGAGATGGTCTTGAATGCTTGGTTGAGATACCCTTTTATGGAGGGTGGAAGACGCCTTCCGTTGACTTCGCCACTCGAGAATCGCACGTCCCGACTAGACTTCTTGTCTGATGTCAGGTCCTCTTGACCCGTCAAGTTAGTCAACTCTGCACACTCGGTAATAAGGTTAGATCATGATAGCACTTAACTTAACTCACTTGTCATTCATCAAAACTTAAGTTAAACCATTAGTGAAAATTGTACAGACAATTCCTAGATCGCCACAACAAAATGGAGTAGCCGAGAGGAAGAATAAAATCATTCTTAACATGACAAGATGCATGCTAAAAGCCAAAAATATGGCAAAGGAGTTTTGGGCTAAAGTTATTTCTTGTGCAATCTACGTGTCTAATCACTCTCCAACATTGAACGTCACAAATCAAACTACCCGAGAAGCATAGAATGGAAGAAGGCCTAATGTCAAACATTTGCAAGTTTTTGGAAGCATTGCAAATGATCAAGTAGCGCAGCAAGAGAAGTTTAAGCTTGATGATCAAAGTGCTAAATATGTCTTTACTAGATATAATTTACATTCCATATGCTACAAGTTATACAACTCAATCAATGGAAAAGTGGTGATAAGTCGATGTTGAATTTGTTGAAGAAGCATCTTTGAATTGGAAAGTTCAAGAAGAGAATACTTACAATTTTTTCACACTTTGGAGAAGAAGAACAAGACACTATAGTGCCAATACAAAATACAACTCGATCCATCTACTCCCCATGAAGACAATTCAACTAAAACACCTCAAAAGTATAGGTCTGCATTAGGTCAGATTGAGGAGGGTGAATAGCCCTAAAAAAATCAGTCAAATCTCTTACTTTTGCTTAGCAAGGATAATCAAATTAATTAAATAATTAAAATAAAGGACATAATATAAAGAGGCTCAGGAATTTTACTTGATTTATAACTAGGGAGGTTGCTAATTCAAGGCGATTGAAAGCTCACTAAAGATTTCTTTCGTGGAAGACAGAGAAGCCTCTTACAAATGTTGGAAAGCTTAGAAAAGAGTTAGGAAAATGAAAATATAATTGTTGAATAATTCCTAACTCTATGGGCTTTTTTATAGCCTCCTGGGATAAGAGTATCCTTTGTTGGCGTGGCTCAAAGGCACCTCCAAAGGGATCTAGGGCGCCTCTAGTGTGGATAAAGTTTTATCCTAAGTGCAACGGTTGCCAACATCTCTACCACGTTGGAAGGTGCCTTCTTGCGGACTGAAAGTGCCTTTGTGCCTCTACTGAAGGTGTCTTCGCTGATGCTCGAGGCGTGTTAATGCCTGGTGGTCAAGGCGCATTCGCTTGATCCTAAGGCGCCTTTGTACCTTTGTTGGATAGCTCCAACAGTGGGCTTCCAAGGCACCTCCATACAAGTGAGGCACCTCAGATCTTCAAGATCAACTTTCAAATTGATTTTCTTTGATCTCGCTCGCTTGGGTGATGCTCCGATTGTCTAGAATTGAGCTTAGATGCGTTGCGTACTTCCTTCACATCCATCAGTGTACTCTTCCATAGCATCTCATTTCTCGGATACATCAAGTCTGTCAACTCGCTTCCCGTGACATCCTTTTCACTAGCCACGTCTTCCGTTTGACTTCTTGTGTTTCTAAGTTCCTACACACTTAGACACTTGGCATCAAAATCGTAGGACCTAACTTAACTTAGTTAATCACATCAAGACCAACCCGGGGTACTTATAATTGTTGGTACAATCGACCTCTAGGGTTTCAATGTTTAATAATGTACTTAAGTCTAGTCAATTTGACCAAGGGTTAATCCAAACAGGACTTAATATTTGGAAGAGATAAGTCTAGTTAAGACTAGATGACTAGCAAGGGTAAGTCCTAACCAAAGTTTAGGGGGGGTGAGAAGTCTACTAAGTAACTAGTACTAACTGGAGGTTAGTGTTGGTCCCTTACGGTCGGCAAGAGAGGGGTGAATTTCCCTACACAATGAAAACAAAGCCCTTTCTCGAAACTTACAGCTTGATTAAAATAAACACTTGTACAAAAGAATTAAGAAGCTAATTAACAAAAAGAAAGAGGCACATAGATTTACTTAGTTTGCAATCAGAGGGTTGCTAATCCAAGACGTTGAAATCTCACTATAAATCTCCTTCAGGCGAATAAGCCTCTTACAGCAGTTAAAGCACTCAATTACAAAACTAAACAGAAGAATCATTTATAAGTGTTGTGTTTCAACTACTGAAATCAAGGTTGTATTTATAGCGCTGATCCGGGCGCCTAGAAGGGTTTCGGGCACCTAGGGTGGATATAATTTCATCACCAATGCAACGGATCATGACAGCTCAACAAAAGATAAGTTTTCTAGTCCGGGCACCTGGATCAAGTTCGACCGCTCGGACCAAGCTGAACCAGCCCGCAACCAGGGCTCGCACCCAGGGCACCTTGGCTGCCCCGGGTGATCTGGGCGCCCGGACCAAAGTCAACTCCTAGTTGACTTTCTATCCGAGTCTTCTGCTCTGGTTCCACTCGCTTGGGTGATTTGGCCATCCGGAATAGGGCTCACCCGATCCCATTTTCCTGTAACGACCATCCTTCTCACTACTCTCTAAAGGTGTTCGTTACGTAACTACTATAGACTCTTACTTAACCAGTGTAACAAACTGTACTTAATTTTTCCAGAAAACTTAAAATTTCAGCAGAGTATATGCAGTTCAACAGGACTAAAATACAATACAATACTCCAAAAATGAACATGCACATATATATCATAATAACATAAACATATGAAACTATATATCCATGCAAACACCAAAAGAAGGTACTTACTAAACTGAATTCATCTTAGCATGCAATCTAAAACAAAAATAATCTCAAATGACATGGAACTTAAGTTACAATCTCAAATGTTTCTTAACCACTAAAACACGGAAACTTAATAATGTCCCAAGTCTCTCCCATAGTCCTGGCATCACACATCCTTCTGCACCTCCTTGTCGCCTTCCTTTTCTATAGCTTTTCCTTTCCTTTATCTGCAATAAGAGGAAATGCAAACTATAAACAAAATTCTTAGTAAGCGTTGTCTAACTCACAAAAACTCGAATGTGCATATAAATACAGAAATGCTAAAACTGAATCTGTAAGAAGAAAACTATTCATGCTCATCTAGTAGCAAAGCACTAAAATTTGCATACTCATAATATACAAGAATAAAACTGCATGCTGGAAGACAAGGCTAATCATGCTCAATAAACTAATCAGGAAACAAATAAAACTAATACTGCATGCTTCGAATTAAAAGAAACTAAACTTGCCGACTCTAAACATAAGTGAAACTTGTTTCATTTGTTCCAAAACTTATACTTTAATACTTCAAAATAATAATCAACTTCTCTTGGGCCCAGGCGTAGTACCAAAGCGCGCTCCCTAATAGAGACTGTGGTAGCTAGTCGCAAGTCCTACGAGGGTAAAGACCTTGGTCTTACCAGGGCCAAGACCTTGGAATTGGTCACCTGGATTTGTTTAACGACAACCTTGGAAGTCGGGTACTAGCCTCTTCAAAGTAAAATATCTTAATTACTTCTTCTTTAAATGTCTTGACATTTTAACAAGTACCTTGTATGCCAAAATCTCTAAAGTCTTGACTTTGGGATCTACTTAAGGCCTTAGCCTTTTTCTTTCTTTTCTTTATCTTTCTTATACTTGTTAATACCTCTAATAAAAGGATGTCTCATACAAAACTGCACTAAAATGCTTATTAACACTGCACTGAAATACTTAACAGAACTGCATGGAAATACTTAATAAAACTGTACCGAAATGCTTATTAAAACTGCACTAAAACTAAATCTGCATACAAGCTTAATCAATTCTACATACAAGCTTAATCAAATCTGCATACAAGCTTAATCAAATCTACCTACAAACTTAATCATAATTCTACATTCTCAGCTAACAAATTTCTGCACTAGAATGTTAACCAAAAAAAATCCGCACTTGAAATGTTTTCATGGCAGCAAAGGAAACTCAAAATACCACTATTCTGCATGCTTTATACCACGGCAAGGAAGACCAAAGTGCACTAGTAAGGAAACCAAAACATGATTATTTTTTTGCTACAACAGAATTAAAAGGGACAGTTAAATCCTCTTAATATAGACAAGTCATTTAGCTCAAGCAAAAGAAATGTCATCTACTAAAATAATGTTGTACAAAAAATCTGAAGCAAGGAAAACAAAGCACACTAGCTACTCTTAAACTTCTAGTCATCCCAATGCTGTACAGAAAATCCGAAGCAAGGAAAACTAATTACTGAGCTATTAAAAACGTGTAAACCATTTCTGCTCATAGCCCTAATCCATGAAACCAACAGCATACACTTGATACACTTACACATTCTAAATTATTTCTAACAGGGCAAAGCATGTCTGTACCTAGAAACAAGTTGTACCACTTCAATTGCCAACTAAAAACAAGGTAGGTTTTCTTGATAGATAAAAATCTGGAATCAGGTAAATCTTAAACCTCCTAAACTAGATGGTAGGTTTATTCCCTTGCTTTGAGGTTCACGGCAGCACTTCAAACACAACAGCATGTTCCGAAACCAAAAGAAAAGAGGATCAAAGCTCGAAACTACTCTTACCACAGGTGAGTAGCAACTTACATTGATTCTTGGATTCAAACCGAGAAGAAGGGCTCTAGGGTTTCGGTCAGCTCAAGTTTTTCGGCTCCTCTTCGTGCTCACGGCTTCCCTTCGACAAGAGGACCTAGTATTGATGAAGAACTCCCGGAGTTAGCCACTCGTCGGCCGCCGGAAGCGAAGCTAGGCTTCGTTTTGTTTTTGCTCGGGCAGAAACATCGCCGTCGCACGCGAGGAAGAAGAGGTGAGGTAATTAGGTTACCGTAAATACCTAATCCCTCTCTTTATAACTCCAATATCCTGTTACCAACTACTACTTAAATAAAATCCGCTCCTTCCTTAATTAGCAACGCCCGCTTGGGCACTTGGTCAGCCGGATTCGCTTAACGTTTGGATCAGGCTGGAGCTCGTGGGTTCGAATCTCGGCTTAGACGTTATTTTTGTCGAAACTTCTTTCGTTTAGTAAAAATACCAAATGACCACCAAAAATTACATAAAAATACTCTAAAAATTTCTAAAAATCTCTAGAATATTTCTATAGCATTTCTAAGTATTAATAAGGACTTTTAGAACTTAAGACAAGGAAATTTTGGGTCGTTACATTTCCGGCCTTCTCGAGTAACCTTCCGCTCTGGCTTCTCATCCCTATGAAACGTCGTGCGCCTCCTTCTCGTCCGTCAGTGTACTCTTCCGCAATGCCTCATCCCTCGAACGCACCGAGCCCATTGACTCTCTCTCGTATTGTCCTTCTCACTAGCTACGTCTTTCACTCGACCTTTGTGCTCCTAAGTTCTTGCACACTCAAACACAGGACATCAAAAAGATAACAAGACCTAACTCTGACTTGGTTGATCACATCAAAACTACCATGGAGTACTTACAGTTAGGCAAGGGGATATTCTGGTGAGTGAAGTCAGACCCTAGTGAGTGAAGCTAAGTAGTAGAAATCTTGGTGAGTGAAGCTAGGAAATGGAAGTCTTGGTGAGTGAAATCAGACCCTAGTGAGTGAAGTCAAGCCCTAGTGAGTAAAGGTAGGTGATGGAAATCCTAGTGAGTGAAGTTAGGCAATGGAAGTCATATGTTGAGACAGAAATAAATATTTTGAAATTTTAATATTTAAAAATACTTTTATACTTTGAAAAATCAGACTAATTTTTTTTACTGTTAAAAATGTAATTTCTATCCATAGAAAAAATAAATTTTTCAAAAATGAATTTTTAAGAATTTTTAATTGTTAAAACATTATTATCGGTAAAAAATTCATAAAAATTAATATAACACTCAAAAAATTTTGAAATAATTTTTATCAAGTGAAAATATTATGATATATTACATAAAAATTTATTCTTTCAAAAATTAATTTTATAAATAATTTTAATTTTAAAAATATTATTTTCATTAGAAAATTCATAAAAAATAATATGAAGGTCAAAAAATTTGTTAGCATATAATAATTTTATTTTTCACAAAGAAAATGTAAAGAGAAGTTATATTAATTAATCTTTACAAATAATATTAAAACTAAAGCAACTTAAATTTTGAGCATGCATATAAAAATTAGTTAATTTAGACTAAGTATTATTTGGGAACCCAATAATTTATCAGATATTTTTTAGGAACATAATTTCTAGCTATTTTTATAATTTGGTCTCTATAATTTCTAATATACCAATTTAGTCCTCCATTATTCCTAAGATTTAAAATTGGCAAACAAATTTAAACATGCATCATTGTTTTTCAATATTTCTATTTGTTCTTTTAATTTAAACTTTTCCATTTTAACTTTGTCAAAAAGTTCTAATGGTTATACTTTAGCTAAGTTTATCTCTAACTTCTTGTTTTCTATTTTAAATTCATACATTTATTTTATAGTTTGCATAATGATCTAGATAGCGTCTTTATACCTTCATACAACTAATTAGGAGGTAAGAGTCATACCTCACTTACCGTGGAAGACTCGTAATTCAAAGTTTCCCCTTCATCAATGCTCTTGATGCTCATTTCATATAAGCTTGATTTGTCTTCAGTTTGTTGATGATTTGCCATAATTGCAAGTCCGGCGTAGGCCTCAATCTCGAACTATGATGATGACTCGTCCCACGTGGCTTTTAAATTTTTATGCTTCATCCGTCTTGGCCCTTTGTCATTTTTCTCCCTTTTCTTCTGCTTTAGGCAGTTGCCCTTTATGTATCCTTCTTCTCAGCAGTTGTAGCATCTAACTTTCCTCTTTTCCGGAAGAAATTTCTTGGCCAATGACTTATTAAATTTATTAGTTTTAAAAAACTTATTTATTTTTCTTACCATAAATGCTTCTTTATCGTTGTCGAGTGAAGAATCTGACTTTCGTTCATCCTTTTTGTTGGCTTTCAACACTACGTTTTGAGCAAACTTTTCTTCTTTATTTCTTAAATATGCACATCTCGACTCATGAAGTTCAAAAGTTGAAAATAATTCTCTACAGTACTTACCTCGAGGTTCCTGGAGATGTAGAGAGAGTCTATTATTGTAAGTGTAAGCAACTGCTATCTCAATTTTAATATTCAATTAAAATGTGTGAGATTTTTCCTTGATTTCAAGATTATATATGGATTGGATTTTTTTTATGACAATTAAGCGAAGTGGGTGGTTAACCAATTCATTATTCATCTAATTATATTATTTAAAATTTATGAGATTCTAAGCTAATCATGTCAAAATTTGTTAGTGTTAGGTTATTTTAATGTCAAATTAAACGAGAAAAGGGGGAAACAATATTCTATCATTTTTTAAATAAAAAATTGATAATCCTTCATGGTTTGAAAGGCCCAAGACTAATACATCCATTTCTAATGAGGAGTTTGAACCTCCTTCTAAATCTCAAAGAGTTGAGTTTGATAAAACTTCACTTGAACGGGATCCTTGATTGTGTATTTCTATGTAGTGACATCCTGTTAATTATCATGATGAAATTAGAAGAGCTTATATTAAAATTGGGTCATATCAACTTAAATTGCAAGAGTACCCATGGTTTGAATCAGGAAAATAACAACATCAATTTCAATATACATGGTTTAGAAAATTTCCATGGTTAGAGTACTCTCCTTCAAAGGATGCAGCATTTTATTTTCCATATTATCTTTTTGAATTAAGTGAGCAACACAATTTGCATTTACAGTTGAAGCGTTTAAAAGTTGAAAACACGTTAATGATGAAGCCAAGTGTGCCTTTTTGTCTCATATGAGAAGTTCTAACTCAGTGCATAACAAATCTACAAAATCTGTTGTTGATGAGTGTAATTCGACATATAGATAAAGTTATGAATCAAGAATTTTCTGAACTGATTCAAAAGAATCAATTAAGGCTTGTAGCAATAATTGAGAGTGTTCGTTAGCTTAGTTAGCAAGCATGTAGATTGAGAGGTCATGATGAATCTTTAGATTCCCAAAATCATGGTAATTTCATTGAGATGCTAAAATTTTTGGGAAAATGGAACGCTAGTACTGACGATGTTATTTTAGAGAAAGCTCTGGGAAACACAAAGTTTACCTCATTAGAAATTCAAAAAGATGTCTTGCATATTATTGGTAACAGAGTCAGAAACATAATCTGTGATGAAATTGGAGATTCTAAATTTTATATTTTGGTGGATGAAGCGAAGGATGTATCTAACAAAGAACAAATGGCTATAATTTTTAGATTTGTTGATGTCCATGGTTTTTTACGGGAGCATTTTTTATAAATTGTGCATGTTCATGACACCACAGCTGCAACACTTACAAAAGAAATATGTGATGATCTCACTAAATATAATGTAGAAATACATAATATGCGAGGTCAAGGGTATGATGATGCTAGCAACATGCATGATGTTTTTAATGGATTGCAAGCTTTATTTCTTAAACATTGTCGTATGCATATTATGTGGATTGCTTTGCCCACTGACTCCAACTAGCGTTAGTTGCAGCTGTTGCAAATGAGATCTCTATATGGTTTTTCTTTTCAAATATGACGACTGTTGTTAATCTTGGTACATCTTCTGCCAAACACATTGTCGAGTTATAATCTGCTCAAGTTAATGAAATTACACATTTTGTTGCTGCTCATGAAAGCGAGACTAGACCAGGAGCTAATCAGATTGGTACTTTGCATCAAGCAGGAAATACTTGTTGGAGTTCCCATTTTAATTCTGTTTGTGACTTAATAAATAAGTATAATGCAACCATTGATGTACTTGAAAGCATTATCATTGATGGTTCATCTATTTCGATGCGTGGGGAAGCGGGTGGTTCCTTAATGGCGATAAAGTCTTTTGATTTCATTTTTATTTTGCATTTGAAACATAATATTATGGTGATCACAGATTTACTTTGTCGTGTCTTGCAACAAAAATCTCTTAATATCATAAATGCAATGGATTTGGTCTCTACAACTTAAGCACTTCTCCTAATGAGAAATGAAGGTTTTGATATTCTTCTTTCATATGTCAAATCATTTTGCACAAGATTGGATGTTGATATACCGGAGATGACTGCTTGTGTAACGACCCGCCTTCTACTAACTAGGCTGTAAGGCCGATCGTCACATTAATCTGTGCTAACTATTCCCTGACCATCAATAAATCTAAATGCGGAAGCTGTACTAATTGAAATTTTTCTAAGCTGCTAACATTTCTTGGTTCTATACATACGAAGGGATGTAAACTACCTATTCATAACATGTTTTACTTCCCCCCATGGCCAAGGAACTGAACTTAGACATTTTCCCGCTGATATTAGACCTCCCAATCGATCCATTGATCGATTGGAACATCGGATCGATCCAGGGATCCAGCACGCTACTGTGCTCGGGCAATAATTTGGATCGATCAGCTGATCGATCCAGGCTGGTCAATCGATCCAGTGATCGATCCCAGAGCTCTCTGTTCGCGACAGAAATTGCTGGATCGATCGGCTGATCGATCCAGAAACCTACTGTTCGCGGAGCAATTTGCCCAATCGATCAGCTGATCGATTGGGACCCCCCAATCGATCCACTGATCGATTGGGGTTTCTGATTTTGCAGTTAAGCTCTGATTTCAGCACTGTTTTGTGCCTCAATCCTATTACAAGTTCTAAAACGACTAGGAATCACTCTACCACTAACAAATAACATTCTAACATCATAAAAGAAGTGTTCTAAGCATAATAAAGTGCATGGTTAACTAATTCATGGCAATTAACATACTGAAGTGCAAAATACTAAAATACTGAAAAGTTCTAATGTTTAAACAACTTGCTAGAGTTTCCTAAGATCTTCTTTCCAAGTTCCTGCCCACACACATCCTCGTAGCATTGCCCTCCAGCCTCCGCTAGTCCATCTTTCCTTTACCTTTATCTGCAGTATAAGGAAAAGAAAGTATCTATAAGCTTTCGCTTAGTAAGAAACCATCTACCTCACTAAAACATGCATACGATGAGTTCATGCTTTTGAAAGATGTTGATTGAAAACATAATGGGGAATGCTAAGCATGGCATACTAACATACAGAACATAGAACTAAGAACTAATCATGGCCATAACTGAAGTATCAACAAGAAGTGACTAAACTGAACATAACTAAGTTAAACTGAGCTGAACTAGAACTGATTTAAAAGTATGATCACATGACTGATTGGGAGTTTGGAAAAACTATAATATAATAGATCAAAATACATAGTCATACTGCTAATGGGCCCGGCAACTGTACATGCTATGCGCGCATCCTTAACTAAACCCGGGGTTGCAAGTCCCGAATTTAGTAAGGTTTACTAGGTTATCTAAACCTAGGGACCGACTATGGGAGCCCAGCCCAATGGATATCTAATCTCGTACAGTGCCCCTACTGAAAGTAAAATATACTGGATCATAGCTAATTAATTTATCTTGCTTTTACTAGGTTATCTGAACCTAGAGGCGACTGTGGGTGCCCACCCATTGGACCGTAGTCTCATATATGCTGTAGCAATACTAACTAAGCTATTTTAAATGCTTCTATTGCATTACTGAGCTATTAAACATGCCTACTGTAGCATTTTACTGAGCTAAGCATTTTATCGAACACTTAGTGTGCCCCAACTCTCCCCTCTATTAGGGAGACCACCTCTAGGCACCCGACAACGTCTAGAATCTCCAACTGGAAGGAGGAAACGTGTCTGGCCCATCTAGAGGTGCTCAACTAAGTCCCTAAACCTGCGAGGAGGGTTAAATACACCTATGTGTCGAAAAGTCTGCATATAACCAATTTAAAAGCATGGAATCGTACGAAAAGCTACTTATACTGCAGGTGAGGGGTTTCTTACCTTGTGTGTTAGATTTATTACAAATCTAATCGCTAGAAATTCCGGTGGAGACGACTTCTCGACGATTCGCTCGCGTCCACGTGCTCTACTCGCGGAGGGGAACGTCCTTGTGCTGAAATCGTCGCCGGAAAGTGTCCTTGGGGCCCTAGGGAGAGAACCCTAGGTCTTCTTGGTGTGGCGCCGAGAGAAGGAGGAAGAGAAGAGAGGGGCGGCGTGCAAGGTCTCGGTGAAGAGGGAATTGCCGAACCAACACAAACCAAATAAACCAAACCAACTTAAGTTCTTAATTTATATTAAGTGGATAACTAGGCCCAACTTAAATATAAATATAAATGTTTCCCTTCTCTTTCAGCACGGCCCTGCTGGGTTCACCGGTTACTAAGGTTAACTAAAGGTTTAGCGGACCCGAGAGGTTCTGGGTTCGATTCTCGCTTAAGTCTTTTTATTCTTTTAATTATTTTTGCTACTACCGCTACTCGGAAAATTTCGGAAAAATATCTAAAAATTCCAGAAAAATAATAGAATATTTCTAAAAAATAATTTGAGAATTTTCGGGCGTTACAGCTTGTTATACACATTCTAGTTGTTCATGCCAACAAAAGGACACCATCATAGTTGAGCATCACTTTCATTATGATATATTTTTAATTGGAAGAGTTAAACTCTAGATTCAGTTATGAGACAATAGAATATATTTGGAAGTTGATGATGTGAAAGTTCTTCAATTGGAAACTGCAACTGGAGAGATAATTCGAGTCATTATTTGGCTGATTAGATACTTTTTCATGTTTGTCTCATTACCTACTATATATTTCAGTTGTGATCATCTCACTTAATAGTTTCTTTGCAGTATTCCATCAACTACTCTTTAACTCTCTTTCCCTAATTTTCTAATGTTAAGGGCAAATTGACCATCAATTCAAAGCCTGGGGTGAAGTTGGAGAATTTGGATGAATCTCTCCTTAGTAAAGCAACCACTACAAGAAAAATGTTCATAGACACTGGTGGAACAACAACAGTTTTAAGTAATTTTCAGTGTCTTTGAGTATTTTTAAACTGATTTTTTAAAAAAATGGTGTCTATGAGCGCATATTTTCGCTCATATACACCGGTTTTTTTACACGATGTATATGAGCTCCCTTTTGTTGGTAATAGACACCGATTTTAATAGCGTTTTTTAAAATTTGGTGTCTATGAGCGCTTCCTTGTCCTATCTACGAAACCGTATAGCAAAAAATACTGTAAAAAGTGATGTTAATTAATAAAAACCAATTAATTTTTCCCACCTATACTTAGCAAAAAATTTCAACTCTTCCCTCGAAACCTATACTTAGCAAAACCCCCCCCCCCCAAAAAAAAAAAAAAACCTAAACCTATATCGCGTTGTCCTCACCAATCCCACTCCGTCGTTTGCTACCACCATCACCATCTATAAATTGAGGGAGAGTTGCACTGTTTGATCCCTTCCGCCATCAATTCTCGACCTACGCGGTGGAAATCGGCGATCCGAGTTGTGGTTTTGGAGGGCAAAGAGTTGATTTTATGCTCGTCGCAGGTCCTGATCCTTAGTGTAGTAGGAAAGCGCCAGGGATTCTCTGATTCCATTCTCGATGACTGGCAACAGGGGCAATGCCCCCTCTGACCCGTCATCCAATGTCTCATTAAGGACCTCGAAGGTTATTGTTTCTTCTCCACTTCAATCCTTTCCTCTTTTTATTTGTTTTTTATTTTCATTTTGGTTCCTTTCAAGGAAGGGAAGGCAAACTTTTTTCCTTTTTTTAAAAAAATGTTGAAAAGGAGGGGATGGCAAGTTGCCCGCATGAAATCGGCTTAGAGATAGCGTTACATGAAATTTGGTGGAAGCAAGCAAAGAATCCATGTGTGAACATATATATGAATTTGATGCCCTCCTTTTTTGGGTGCAAAGCCCATGAAGAATTTTACGATTGAGGACTTGGATCGGAAGGACAACTTTGATGGTCATCTGAATCCTTATTCTCGATGCCCTGGGGAACCAGATTGCTAGCACTACTTGAGGACTGGCTCATATAGTTTTGGAAGCAAGTTCAAGTATAACCATCCTAGTTCCACAGAAGAGGTGATATCAGCAATGAGTGATGGCAAAGATTTTATTGCTATCAATAGTAAGTTAGTTAAATAATATCTAACTGCCTTTTGTGCAGGAAACTAAGAATAGAGATGAACTGCCCCAAGAGAATCAGCTTGACTGCCAGGTTTGTTGTTTTTGCTATCTAATAAAGTTTATTTCTGATTTAACTTGGAATTATACAACATCTTCTTCATCTTCTTCATTTTTCAAGTTGAATAATTCTTTCATATCAGTAAAATCAACTACTAGGAAATGAGAACACACACACAAAAGATGGTTGCATAGCATGTATCTATCATTTTGAATGTGACTTCTACAAACACATTGTATTTGCCATTTTGAAGTAGAAATATGAAACTGTGGTTGCTAATTATGGATTCCATATCTACAAGAATATTCATGTTGATTGAATGCATCTTCAGAAAATCAATTTTCAATGATTAATCATTTGTAACCATGGTGTACCCAAATGAAAAAAAAAACTCCCGTGGTACTGGATGATTCTTCTCCTAGGTTCTTGAGTATGCTTTTAGCATTGAACTTTTACTACAAATATATATACCAATAGATTGAATTCTCTAGATATGGTAGATTGAGGACATCAAAATCAACCATAACAAAATTGGCAAGGAATCTGTGAATTAGCAAGTTCTTGATATCATTTAATCTATATACTCTCTTTTGTCATAAAAGAAGTATTTCCTCAAGGTAAATATATTTGTAAGAAATTTTCAAGAATAATCTGTTTAGTTCATATAAGGAACCTACCTTTGATTTTGCAGACCATCTCATTGTCTTTCTCCA
Organism: Zingiber officinale; assembly: GCF_018446385.1. Taxonomy (NCBI): domain Eukaryota; kingdom Viridiplantae; phylum Streptophyta; class Magnoliopsida; order Zingiberales; family Zingiberaceae; genus Zingiber; species Zingiber officinale. The sequence goes on from NC_056001.1 coordinate 37,670,045, forward strand.
TATACTGAACATGTTTAAGGATTCTCAAACAACGCAATGTGCTGAATCAATTAAAACCTTTTTCTTTTCTATCAGTTCATCAAATGGAACTATTGGTGTGGGAAGCATCAGATGATTGAACCCGTATTTTGATAATAGCAAAGGGTTCAAAGTTAAAGTTACTTATTGTCTAACAAATCTGAATGAGCTTGCAGGAAAATCCTAAGTTTTCTTAGGCAAAAGTCCTACCTGTAGTTAGGCCGGTGGAAAACTCTAGGGGGAGTAACCCTAGGTCCTAGGGGGAGGTAACCCTAGTAGAAAGTATTGGCGGGTCGAGCGCTTTGGGCAAAATCCTAGAGTCGGAGACTCTAGGTGAAAATCCTGGTGGTCACGGACCAGGTGAAACACTAGATGGGTCGGGGATTAAACATCCAGCGGGAAGTCCTAAAGTCTCGGGCACTAAGCAAAAGTCCAGTCGGTCTGGAGGACCGTTTTGGCAGTAGGTAAACTCTTGTGAGAGGAGTAGGTGAGAACGCGTTTCCCGGTGAGGAAACAGTAGGCGTCAGTTCGACCTAGGATTTTCGAAGGAAATCTAAGTCAGAATGGGACAGTCCGAAGGCTGTCAAAAGTAGTTTTACTTAATTAATTGTTTTACTTAATTAATTGTTATGTGTCTAACTCTATTTTGCAGAAGACTAACACTTTATTGCAGGGTTAGATTCGACCTTTATTGGTCGTCCGAATGTCTGGATTGGTCTATCGAACCCCAGTACAGCAGGATCATATTTTCATAGATCAGACCGAGTTCGACCGAGGGATCGATCGACCGAACCTCGGGATCGGTCAATCAAACTGAGGATAAGAGGTGAAGTGGTCAAGACGAGTTGATCGAACCAGATGAGCTGTGGATTGGTTGATCGAACTGCGGGATCGGTCGACCGAACAAAGGTTTATCCGAAGCGGCAAAATCTGGATGGGAAGTTGGGATAATCCAAGCAGGATCGGTCGATCAAACCAAGGGATCGGTCGACTGATCAATGACGAGTCAAATCTGATCCCAAGATCAGTGGATCTGGATCAAGTCTGGGTTGGTTATAAAAGGAGGGCTCGACCAGTTGCTTCGACAACACAACAATTCCAAGATCAAGAACGAACAATTGTTGCTCTCTCCTACACTCATCAACTGCTACGCCGACAATTGACGTTCCTTGCCAACATCTTTATATTGTCAATAACTTAGTTTTAATATTGCAATTGTAATTGATCTTGTAAAGATTTCTCAAGCTTATAGTGATTGTCCATAAAAAGCACTCTCATGTGCGGGCCTTGGAGTAGGAGTCGTCACAAGCTCCGAATCAACTAACTCTTGGTGTTCCTGATTATGCTCTTTACCTCTTTACTTTCCGCTGCAATTCTTACTCTGTGTTTTTCGAAACGAACGTGAAAGCCACGCATGCTATCCCGCCCCCTTCTAACACATCTACGATCCTACAGGAACACGGTTTCTTTTTTTTCCATTTCTTTGTTTACATTTGGTTTTCTTAAATTTTCTGTTGTAGTTTTTCCTCAAAAGTGGGTTTTGTAAGAATGGTATAATCTGCAAGTACCATCATCCAAAAGACAAGCATGCAATCTACTTACCCCTATTGAATTCTTTTGGTCTGCCACTTCACAAGGTATTAATATATTTTTATCTTGGCTCTTTATTTTGAAATTTACAGAGTAATTTTATGAATCATCTCTTTTGTTTACTTGAGTTTGGTTAATGGGTATTTTATCTGGTTTAGTAGGATATGAAGTCATGTTCCTACTTTATGAAAACTGGATCTTGTAAATTTGGAATTGAGTGCAAGTATGATCATCCTCAGCCTAACAATATCAGAGCCATGTTTCATGGATCGGGGCCTTCAATTTATGGCTATGCTGGATTTTCTACAACAACAGGACCACACTTAACTGGTGGATATTCTGCATGGCTTACATCATAGCCCCCTTACGTGACTAGTTCTTATATAGAAGGACTCCCTGCTTATAGTTTTCTGGCGCTCCCAACTAACCAAACCACCATGCCTATCCAGCCCTCTTGCACATACATGGTTAGCACCTAGTTTGTGGAACCACTAGACTTAAATCCAATGGTTACTTAAATATCATTACACTTGAATATTAGTGCTTAGTAGCTGAGACTCAAAACTTGCCATATCTTTCACATTGATTGTGAATAAATTTTTTTTTGTTTAATCTAAGGTGTGACTAATCTTTGTTGGTGTTAACTTGATTCAGAGATTCCTTATTTTACTAATATACTAGTTGTCCTACCAGTTATGCCTTAAGGAAAATTTGTTGAATTTTCCAACAATGCTTTAGTGTCAAATTAAAGAAAGTACTTGATCAATAATCTTTTAGTAATTCAAGCACTAAGGTCAGCTGGTACATTCAAAATATTTCTTTGCAAAGTGATTAGTACTTGGTTTTACTAATAATTATTTATGTATTTTTATAATTTATAAATCTCAAGTACTCTACAGTTAAAATTGATGAAGTGTGGTTCAAGTGGACTGAATGCATGCTAGATTACATTTGAGTAGGAAAGGTATTCAATTTTTAAAAGCTTTGGAGGATGCATTCATTTTCATGAAATGTAATATGTGGATATTGACTTGATGTGTATCTCTACAATATCTATTAGCTTTTTATGTTGCGAGAAGAATATTTATGTGTTGGTTACATCGGTGGATATTGAGTTAGTATGTTCAAATACATCGTGCATTTTTATTTGTGATTTGCTTGGTGAATTTATTATATTAATTTAATTTTATACTATTGAAAATCATATCAATTTCATACTCTTGCTCGATCATAATTTACAAACAGTAGGAAAAAAACAAGTGCTATTACAGCAGTTTTAACTTTAATGACATCGGTTTTGAAACGTTGTTGTTAAGTAAAACTACTCCGGTTAATAATCGATTCGGAAGCTGGTGTCGTTAAGTGATACTATATCGGTGAAAACCAGTGTCTAAAATGTCAGACATTTTATAGCACCTTCATAAACACCAGTCGATTTTATCTTAGACACCGGTGGAAAATCGCTGTCTATAAGTGTGTGTGTGTGTGCGCGCGCGCGCCCCCGACATAACGGGTCATTTTACTAGGTCAAATGACATTAGTTAGTAATTGACTTCTTTTCCAATACACGTGGGGCAGTCTTAGAGAGGCTTGGGATAGCGATTACCAATAATGAATTTTATAATATTCTTGCTTCGACACTACCCGAGTACATCCAACCCATCTAAATTGACACCCCTATCCACAAGCATATATATATATATATATATATATCCCCACATAACGAGCCGCTTTGCTAGGTCAAATGACATTAATAATTTACTTCTTTTTCCAATACACGTGGGGCAGTCGAGGTTTGGGATAACGATTACCAGTAATGAATTTTAAACCTTAGATATTAATTGCTAGTCAATTATATTGATAGTGATTACTAAACTTTATACACCTATCTCATCACATTGTATGGGAATCAATCATGTTTGATGTCGCAATCTTAATTACAAAAAGAGGGATTCTATAATAACTAAAATAATAGAATAGATATTTGTTGGGATTTAGCAAGCTAAATACTCTTAAAGCGTAGCGGAAAATTAACTAGATCCTCTGCCAAAAGATCCATGCGAAGGATAAAAAAATACATATATTAAGTTTGATTAGATTTATACCTTTGTTGTGTGCCCTTCTCAATCCCGGCAGTAAATTTTCTTTAGATGCAGATCTCAGCGCGATCAAGTGGCCGCACCTCTATGGTATCCACACTAACATGTTTCGTCCATCGCACGAACACAGCTTTGGAGAAGAACCACCACTATGGTGCTAATCATTCATGGAGAGTTCAGTCAAGCATGAAGAAGAAGGATCGAGGAAGAAGAAGGAGAAGCTCAAGAGTCACTCCAATTCTCATCTAATGAAAATTCCATCCAAAAATCCTATTTATATTCATCCATAAATACCAAGGATTTTTCTCTTTGTCTTCCTCTTAATGGGTTGGATTATTATATTGGATTAACCATTAATCCAATAACCCAATAAGTCTAACCTATTGAGTCTAACACATCAATCCAATGTGTCTAATTCGGATTGGACTTAATCCAATGAGTGAGTTCATTCGAGTCTAACTCAATGAGTAACCCAAAAAGCCTAATCATCTCATAATTGGCTCTTAGGGATAATTACTAACAATCTTCCACTGGCACTAGTGTCAATCACCACTAAGATGACACCAATACTTTGGATTTACCCATTATTCTTAATATCCTTAGTATTTTAGTCAAATTAAAATACTCATCTCCAAACTAACATATTCTTTGTGTGTGATCCAATAGACTCTCGTAACGTTAGCAATGTATCCAAATCAACATTTGCGATACATAAGCAATGAGTGGCATCTAGCAATGTATCATTGCTACCCAAATGATGAGAATGTCGAGATCCGACTTAACATTTTCGTGTCTATTTTCTTGTATTACTCAATCCTTCTATTCTTGATATTTAGATTAAGTCGACGGGTTGACCGTGTTAGAGTGTATAATAAAAGCCTAGCTTTTTGTAAATATTTATTTTTGAAATAAAAGAATCACATTGGTCAAATGTCTACATTTATATGCTAAGTATAGTTATTCAATTAATTTATATTGTAGATAACATGGTATGTAGTGTCACACACAGAAATTCATGTTATCAGTTCCTTATAAATTATAAACAGTAGCTCACTACTAAGATAGATAGGAACAAACCATTGGAATAGTCGTAGTGTAATTTGGTATTAGTTTATCTTAACTATAAAATTATACTAGTACACTATGAGTGTATTGAGCATGACCATTTGAGGTAGCTTCTTTTTATACTAACTAAATAAAAGAACAAGACCTCTGTTATTATGGAAGTGTGTGCTCTTAATCCTAATATAATAACAAGCACATATACTTAATATTTATTTCTTTAATTTATCAAAGGGTGTGATTTAGTTCAATAAATCAATAGGCCCGATAAGTTGGGAAATAATATTATTTATAGTGTGTGTTGCTGATTATAAAAGGAAACTGTGTCCTAGGAATCTAGGTTGATGATGTCCCTAAGAGGAGCTCATAAGGATTGTCATGTAAACCCTGCAGGTGGACTTAGTTCGACATGACAATGAAGTTGAGTGGTACTACTCTTGGAGCTAGATATTAATTAAGTGAGTTGTCAGTAACTCATTTAATTAGTAGGCATTCTATATCTTAAACACAGGAATATTAACACACTTATGATAAGAAGGAGCCCAAAATGTAATTTGGGATTGGTGCGGTAGTTCAATAATAGCTCTTTAGTGGTATGAGTTATTATTGATAAACTTGAGTTGGGTGTTCGGGGCGAACACGGGAAGTTCAAGTTCATCGGGAGACCATAATCAATTCCTCCTCTCAGTCCCTATTGTAGCCTCTTATATATAGCCTTATATCTACCCAAATCCTAGTCTCTTAGCCCATGCTAGGGGTTGGCCCCTATCCTTGCTTGGAGCCCAAGCAAGGGGTCGGCCAAGCCAAGCTTGGTGCTTGAGCTAGGGCCGGCCAAGCCTTGCTTGGTGCCCAAGCAAGGGGTTGGCCAAGTATGAAAAGGGAAGAGAGATTTTATTAAAAATAAAATTTTGATAAAATCTTTCCTTTTATGTTTTCATCCACATGGTTTTAAAATCTTTCCTTTTATAAATTTTCTACAAAGGATTAAAAGAGAGATTAGATATCTTTCCTTATTTGTAGTTATCTTGAAAGAAAGATTTTAATTTTTTTGACAAAACTTTCCTTTTTGTAACCATGATATAAAAGGAGTTTTATTTTTATCTCTTATCTTTTATAGATATCCATAAAAGTATTTAAAAGAGAGAGATTTTAATTTATAATACATTCCTTTTATAGCCAACCACAAAAGGGATTTATAAAAGAGATATTTTAATTTTTGTTTAAAATCTTTCCTTGTTTAGTTTTACAAGAGGTGGTCGGCCAATATAAAGGAATAAAAGGAAGATTTATTTTTGTTATAAAACTTTCCTTTTTTGGATTCACCAAGGAATATAAAAGAGGGGGAGAGGGTGCCTTCATGAGACACACAATCTATTCTATTGTTCCTCTCCTCCATCCTTGGTGGTCAGCCCTACCTCTTCTCCTTCTCTTCTTCATTGTGGCCGGCGGCATCTTCCTTGGTGGAGCACTTGGTGACCGATAGCTTAGAGGTGAAGAAGTAGAGGAAGGAGGCATTGTTTTCTAGCATCCCTTGGAGCATTGTGGTGGTGGCCGAAACTTGGAAGCAAGGAGGGCTTTGGTGGTTTTCTTCTTGGTAGATCGTCGCCCACACGATGTCCAAGAAAAGAAGAGGAATACAATAGAAGATCAAGAGGTTGTTGCTTACAAAGAAAGGTATAACTAGTAGTTTTATTCCGCATCATACTAGTTTTCTTTGTATGGATTTTGAAATACCAAACACAAGAGGCTTACGATTCTAGGTTATCGAATTTATGTTTTCAATTTTGTGTTTCTTTTGTTTTTTGAACTTGTGATTCGATTGTTCCTTTTGGTTAAACCTAGGGTTACTATAAGAAAATTAAATATTAAATTTCGTTGAAAGGCTTTATCTAGGAAGTAGTGGATGCCCATACCCAAGAAGGTCTAGTGTCTCGCCATGTTTAACTTGGAAGCCAATCTCTGAAATTAATATTTAATTGAATTTGTAATATGGGTGGATTTGGATCAATAATGTTAAGCATCGTTTGCAATCCAAGTCTAAACTGTTGGTGCAACATCTCTCAGGTCAAGGTTGACCTGGTTGACCAAGCTTGAGTCTTGGTTTGGGTTTCGATGTTTGACAATACAAGGTTGATTGAAGAAGAGTCAAGTAAGTCAAGGATTGACCGGATACGTGACTGGGAAGTCCTAACTGGGATGTTAGGCGAAATGAAAGTCTTGGTGAGTGAAGCCAGGCAGCAGAGAAATCCTAGTTAGTGAAGCTAGGTGAAAGTCCTGGTGAGTGAAGCCAGGCAGAAGAGAAGTCCTAGTGAGTGAAGCTAGGCAGATTGGAAGTCCTGGTGAGTGACGCCAGGCATGATGAAGAAAAGTCCAAGTAGGTCAAAGGGATTGACCGGATACTTGGCACAAAGAAAAGTCCAAGTAGGTCAAAGGGATTGACCGGACACTTGGTGAGGGAGTCCCAGCAGGTCAAGGAAGTGACTAGATGTTAGGCATGACGTACCAACAGGGTAAGGTTGACCGAATGTTGGTTTGGGAGGCTTGGGACTTGGTTTTGGGTAAAAACCAAGAGCTGGATCAATCAGTAGATCGATCAGTGGATCGATCAGTGGATCGATCCAGGCAGTTTCCCAGCGCACAGAAAGCCTCTGGATCGATCAGTGGATCGATCCAGAGGTCCCAATCGATCAGTGGATCGATTGGGACGCTGCTGCTTCGCGCGATAAGCGCTGGATTGATCCAGGCGTTTTTCCAGATCACAGAGGCGCTCTGGATCGATCCGTGGATCGATCCAAAGCCTCCCCGATCGATTAGGAGCATTCCAATCGATAAGGATTCGACCGTTAGCGTCGATTTAAGCCGCAGGTGTTCATTTCCTTCGGCATCGCTTCCACGACAGAGCTCATATCTTCACCAGCGACTCCACAGAGCTCTCCACGCCAGTTCTTGGAGGTTCTTCCAAGTCAAGAGGCAGATCTATTGCAAGAGGAAGAAAGCTAGGGTTAGGGTTTTCTTGTACTCATTGTAAGCTTTGTGTTTGTATTTTGGATTCTTTCCCCTTCTTCTTGTAGTGTGAACTTGTAGGGCTTCTCCACCTTCGGTAGTTACTAAAAAGGAGGGTTTTATTAGTGGAGGGTGCGTGAGTAGGTGTGGATCCTTGGACTAGTCACCTCTTGTGAGGTGGATACTAAGTAAACCAACCTTGTTAGCGTGTGTGGTTTGTTTCTTGTATTTCCGCTGCGCATCTTTGAAGAAACAAGCAACGACGAGCACCTAGCATGCGACGAGCTATTCACCCCCCCCCTCTAGCTACTTTTCGGTCCCAACATAAACCACTAAGAACAGATAAATTGAATTTGGAATCAGTAATGTTAAATTCTGTTTGTGATTCCAAATTTAATTTCTAAAGAACACAATAGGTTGTTAGGAAAGGTTCAGGACTTGTACAAAATTTTTGTATAGGGGAACCCGTACGATATTCCGAGTAGCAACCAACAGACCGAATATCTGGCACGAAGCCCAGCTAGGTCGACGGGCCGACGGATAGCTGGCACGAAGTCCAGCTAGGTCAACCGACCAGATAGCTGGTAGGAAGTCCAAAAAAAAAGCAACGAAGAAAGAAGGCATTGAAGGCAACCTGGTCCGAGTCGTCAGACGAATCTGAGACTGACGAAGAAGAACCGGTAAGCTTCCTCGCATTACCAGTACAAGCAAACATCGTTGAAACTGAGTCCGAGTTCGAATCTGAAACCGAGAGCGAGTCAGAGACCGAGTCCGAGCAAAGCCATGGATCCGCATTCGTTTCCAAAGGCCCGAACCCCACTGTAAGTTCTCTACTCGCCGAGACTCAATTTGATGACTTGCAAAAACTAGTACCTTACTTATTAAAGAAGCTGGCAAAATCCAACGTTCGGGTCAAGTCGCTCCAAAAGGAGGTAACATCCCTTAAAGAGTCGACTGACTTGAGTTCTTTAAATGAGCCAGTTCAAATTGGAAGTTCAACTCAAGTCCAACAACTTGAGGAAGAAAATTCCAATTTGAAAATTCAAATTAAAGAACTCAAGGGCACGTTAGAACAGTTCACTTTGGGTTCCAAGAATCTAGATCTAATTCTTGGAAAACAGCAAGTCGTTTACAATAAATTTGGATTTGGATTTAAAACCAAAAGAAAATATAAATCATATCTATCCCTAGTTAATAGAAACATAGCCCAAGCATGGGTCCCCAAGTCAAACTTGGTTAGTCAAGTTGGACTTGGAACATATTGGGTTCCCAAGGATCAGATCCATTACCTTGATAGACCATATCGAGGCTATATTCAGGGGGAGCTAATAAAAAGACTATTTTTATCATAAAATGAATTGTTTGATGCTTGAACTTTCTACTTTTTAATATGCATGTTTAAATCAGGATAGTTTAAGGACCTAGGCATAATTTACACTTGCCCAGTTAAACCTAGGGATTTCAAAAAGTAAATTAAATACATAATTTCTTTGAGCGGCTCTGTCTAGGAAGTGGTCGATGATCCCATATCCAAGAAGGCCTAGTGCCTCGCCACAACCTGAGAACCAATCCTTGAAATGTGTGTTTAATTGACTAATTGAAAACCCTAAGTTTAACTCAAATGTAAATTAAACCTTAGAAATAACCAAAATTAAAAGATAATTATCTCACAAAATTACTTAAGATTACCTGATTGATAACCTAGAATCGGCTGAGATGGATCTAGGTTGAACTTAGTCTAAAATAATTTTAATAAATTTGATTAAGTAATCTTAAATAAATTTAATTTAATTAACTCAATTAACTCAATTTAAATAGTTAACAATCTTAACTTAATTAATCAAATTTATTTAACTCAATCAAATAAATTAAATTTATTTAATTTCAAAATTCTTTCAAAATCATTTGAAAAAGTACTTAAAAATACTTTGAAAATTATTTCAAAATCATTTGAAAAATTACTTAAAAATACAAAATCATTTGAAAAATTACTTTAAAATACTTTGAAAATTATTTCAAAATCATTTGAAAAATTACTTTAAAATACTTTGAAAATTATTTCAAAATCATTTGAAAAATTACTTAAAAATACTTTGAAAATATTTCAAAATCATTTGAAAAATTATTTAAAAATACTTTGAAAATTATTTCAAATTCTTCTAAAAAGCTTTCAAAAGAATTTAGCATAGTGTTTCTCAAAATAATTATTTAAAGAAGCTAAGTTTTTGTTGACAGTACTAAGGTTTTTCAAAATACTTTCAAAATTAACTAAGTGTTTTTCAAACATTTTTTAAAATTTAGCTACTCTTCGGGGGGAGCTAAAAATTACATGAAAAATAGAATCCTTCTCCCTATGTAATTTCTTTTTGATTTATGTCAAAGGGGAAGAGAGATCAAAGTTAAGTAAGGAGGGAATATAAGGAATTTTTCTTTTCTTATCTCATTTATTCCTTTGCTTTAAATTCCTAATATTACTGCTATATTTTCTTAACTTTGAAGGAATATAAGGAATTTTTCTTTTCTTATCTCATTTATTCCTTTGCTTTAAATTCCTAATATTACTGCTATATTTTCTTAACTTTGAATTATATTGTCATAATAAAAAAGGAGGAGATTGTTGGTGCTGGAAGCATCAATGATCGAACCTATGTTTTGATTATGTCAAAGGGGTCACAGTTAAGATGTTTTGTTATCTGATATCTTGAATGAGCATTGCAGGAAAGTCCTAAGTTTACTTTGGCAAAAGTCCTAACTGCGGTTAGGTAAAGGGAAAACTCTAGGGGACGGTAACCCTAGGTCATAGGGGGTGGTAACCCTATGCGGAAAGTCTTGGCAGATTGGAGCTTCGGGCAAAAATCCTAGGGGGCGGTAACCCTAGGTTAAAATCCTGGTGTCGCGAACAGGGTAGAAGTCTAGATGGGTCGAGGACCGGACAATCAGCATGAAGACCAGAAGCATCGGAAGCTGAGCAAAAGTCCAGTCGGTCTGGAGGACCGAACTAGCAAAAGGTAACTCTCCTGAGTGGAGTAGGTGAGGACACGTTCCTCGGTAGAGGGAACAGTAGACGTCGGTTCGACCTAGGGTTTCCGGTAGGAAATCTGAAGTCAGAACCGGACAGTCCGATGACTGTCAAGTATTCAATTTATCATAGTTATGGTATTTTGTGCTAACTTTGTGTTGCAGGGTATTGTTTGGGACTAACATATCTTGCAGGTGCAAAGAAGCAACCTTAAGCCTCGGATGAATAGTGTTCGAGGCGCCTCCATGGAGCTTGGAGGCGCCTCGGGTGCAAAGCAGGAGCTGGCTGCGAAGCAGTGCTGGAGGCGCCTCGGATGAAGCTGGAGGCGCCTTGGAGTGGATTGGAGGCGCCTTCAAGTGGATGAGGTGCAACCTGTTCTGTGCTGATCCACGCGGGTGACTCGGGAGGCTTGGAGGCGCCTTGGATGGTAATTGAGGTGCCTCCAGCAGTGTATAAAAGGAGATCCCTGAGCTCCGAAATTACGATTCTGTCGTCGATATAATTCTTTTATTGTTATTGCACTTATTGTAATACATCTTTGTACAATCTTTGCGCGATATAGTTGTTGCCCACAGAAAGTGATCAACGATCACGGGCCTTGGAGTAGGAGTCGCCCTAGGCTCCGAACCAAGTAAAATCTTGGTGTCCTTTATCTTTTGTGTGTGCTTGGTTTATTATTTCTGTTGCGCTTTCTCGAACGATTTCCGAATTACGAAACGCGAATAAGCCACGAGTGTTATTCACCCCCCCCCCCCTCTAGCACGATCTCGATCCAACAGTATGAACTATGTAATTGGGCATTTTCCTATGTAATGAAGTGCTTATATCATGATCTATGTGTTGTGCTTTGTATATGTTTGACGAAATATATGTGAGGTCAATCCATGTGATGTAGGGGTTAGGTCACCATGTAGAGGAAGATCCTTGGAATGTAAGATCATGGGACCTTGTGACAAAAGGTATCCCTTACTTTCTACGGTAATTCCTTGAAACGGGGATCGACTCTTTACTAGGAAAGCTAATTAGAGTTTAAAGGGTTCTCTCAAATTAATGTTAGGAAGTGATCTGCGTAATCTAGGAACGTAGGACTGTGGGACCTTGTGTGAGAAGGATGATCCCTATAATTGGACTTCCTAAATTACTTCTTCTACTTAATTGCATTAATTTACCGTTAAAAAGTGAACTGTGTAATTTAGGAACGTAGGACCGTGGGCCCTTGTGACAGAAGGATGATCCCTATAATCGGACTTCCTAAGTTACCTCTTCTACTTAATGGCGGTAGAACTTGGGTAAACTCTTCGGTGTAATCTTCGCGGGATTGTATCGGACTCTAGTTGGAATTCCTACACAAGTGTAAGCATGGAGTTAGGTAAATGAACAATGCATTGGGACATTAACTGGCATTGCAACGAAACTTAAATCCTAGTATCTATCACCTATCATCCATCCTCACTCACCCTCTTTACTCTCTCTCTCTTTTCTCTTCTCTTTCTCTTTAGAGTTTGTTAACAACTTTAGATTATCTAGATAATTCATCGTACGAAGTTAATCAGTGCTTAATCAACAGTCCTTGTGGATACGATAATCTTTTATATTACTGACGATGTAACCGTACACTTACGGTTCGTAACAATGAGAGAGACCAGATGCCGCCAACAGAAATGGCATTGGTTCGAAGCCGAATAAAGATAATTTTTCTTGATTTACGTGGTTTATTATATTTTTCATTGAGGTTAGATGAGCGTTTATATTCCTTCCACATAGTACTAGGTTGGCTATGCTTTGTATTGTTATAAAGGTGCCTTGATTTGGTAAATTCAAGATTGTTTTGTTCTCTTGTAATATTTTTCTTAGATGTAAGAAATTGTGCTTTTTTTTCTACAGTCCATCTTATGCTCCTGTTATACAAATACCAATTGGCTAGCTTACTTGAATGAGGAAATTCCCACGTTCTAAAATTTTATTAGCATTCCCAATGTTTTTCTTTCTAATACCAAATCTAAGCCGATTTTAAGCTTTTTTTTTTAAATGAAATTTTTATCGTTGATATTAAATAAATTTATATCTTTGATATGGTTCAAACTGTTTTGCATGAATTAGTGAAACTATAAGGTACTACTATAAAGGATATCTCTTTATGGGAGCCTCAGCAGATCATATTTGCTTATATTGACCTAAATCTTTTGGTAAATTTGATAGGGTAAGGTGATCTTGAGTTATAATTTTCTTTGTTATTATAAGTGTGGATAGGGTATAATTTTCTTTATAGTATAAGTCTTTGTTAGTTATGTTGGTGGCAACAAGTGGCGATATACTTGATGTTTATGATATTATTTTTGTTTGAATTATGGATTGATTTTTATTCTTCTTGTAATACAAGTAAAATAAATTATGAATACATTAGTACTTTCCGATTTGTCTCCTTTTGACCACTACTGATATGGTTGTCAACACGCTTAACTGAAAGTGATGATCGTACCTGTTGGAACCATAAGATTATTTTGATGTGATCAACAAGTTAAGTTAGGTCTTGTGGTATTTTAACCTTGTGTCTAAGTGTGCAGGAGCTTACGAGCACAGGGGGTCGAGCAAAAGACACAGCTAGCGAGAAGGACAGTACGGGAGAGAGTCGACGGGTTCGATGTGTCCAAGGGGTGAGGTGCTGCGAAAGAGTACATGGGCGGACGAGAAGGAGGCGCGCGGCGTTTTCGAGGGATAAGAAGCCGGAGCGGAAGGTTGCTCGAGAAGACCGGAAGTTGGGTTCGGGTGAGCCCTATTCCAGATGGCCGAGATCACCCAAGCAAGTGGAGTCGGAGCGAAAGACCCGGATCGAGATGAGCTAAACCGGAGCAGAGGGCCCCGACCAAAAAAGTCAATGTTGTTGGCTTTCTTGGTCCGGGTGCCCGGAACTGGATTTTATCCAAATCACGGTCAAACGCGATCTATGCGAAAGGGATAAAGTTGTATCCCCTTCTAGGCGCCTGGAACGCTTCCAGGCGCCCCGACCAAGGCTATAAATATAACCTTGGTCCAAGAAGTTAAACATAACAAGCAATTCTTGCATTCAACACTTGTGTGCTTCCTTGTTAGTTTAGCTTCTTTCTTTTTGCGCTTTCACTGCTGTAAGAGGCTTCTCCGCCTGAAGGAGATCTTTTAGTGTGTGATTTATTCCTTGGATTAACAACCTCCCCGGTTGTAACCAAGTCGAGTCTATGAGCCTCTTCCTTTAGTTTATTGCTTTCTTTATTTAATTATATGCAAGTGTTTAATTTATAAATTCGAGAAGGGTGTTTTGTGTTTATGTTTTGTTAGGGTTATTCAACCCCCCCCCTTCTAGCCGGCCAACGTGGACCAACAAGTGGTATGAGAGCCAAGATGCTTCAGGAGGACTAACCGTCGATCGAAGCATCGAACAAATGGTCGGACCAAGCATATACCCACCGAAGTTCGAGGGGGAGTTCGTCAACTAGAAAAAGCGAATGCAAGTATTTTTCAAAACTGACTTTGATTTACTTTTAATTATGGAATTTGGTTTTGTAGTACCGGATGGCAAAGAAAAATACCAGTGGACGAAAAAGGAGCAGGTCAACTACGTGGCAAATGACACAGTAGAATTCCATCTGCTGAGCGTCCTTCCACCACAAAAAGTCAACCGGATCGGTAACTATGACTCAGCAAAGGAACTGTGGGAAAAGTTTCTTGAGCTGCACGAAGGGACGTCCGAAGTCAAGCTTGCAAGACGTGATTTACTTCGCAACCAGCTCATTAGCCTGAGACTTGAAGAAGACGAAACAGTTACGCATTTGCACTCAAGAATTAAGGAGCTTATCACCGGACTATCGAATCTCGGAGAAACGATAAGTAACCGAGATTCGCTAAGGTACGCACTCAATTCATTTCCTAGAAATACTAAATAGGCATCACTAGTAGATGCTTTTTATATATCTAAGGACTTAGAAACTATTTCCTTAGAAGAATTATTTTTCACATTTGAAGTGCATGAATCGAGATGTGCAGGTACGAAGGAGACGAAGCACAACATCGCCCTCAAAGCGTCGAGAGACAAACCTGAGTCAGAATCCTCTCTCGACGATAAAGAAATGATAATGATGGTAAGGCAATTTAAGAAATTATGTAAATCTAGAAAAACTAATGACGATCAGATGCTACCATTGCAACGAAGAAGGGCACGTCAAGGACAACTGCCCCAAGCTAAGAAACAAGGACAAAGGAAAGAAGCTTGTCCAACCGAACAAATTCAAGACATTAAAAGCGACGTGGGACAATACGTCGTCCGAATCAGAAGTCGAGGCCTTCTCTGGACTTGAATTAATGGCAAGTCATCAAGACGAGGACTACAATTCAAGCTCGTCCGAAATGAGCATCGAGAGCATCGATAAAGGGGGAGCTACGTCCAAAGAAAGCAACAGTTCAGGGGAAGACACGGATAACGAGATTGACAAGATAAGTCTGATACGATCTCTTTCTCCCGATAAATTATTTTTGTTAAATTATTAACTAAGGATTATTGTAAGTTAGAAAAAGATATTACAAATTTAAAAGTAATTCTAGCTAAATCTTGCCCATTAGAAGAATTAGACAAATTAAAATTAGAAAATAATGATTTAAAAATATAAGTAGATAACTTAAAAAATCATGCATGTTCACATAATACAAATTTTAGAAAATACAACAATCTAAATTGGTATTTTAGACATCACAAGGGACAAATTAGGAATATTTCAAAAAAGTATGTCCCTAAAATATTCTTAGTCAATCCAATTGGTCGGAACCTATATTGGGTTCCAAAGTATTGTTTAACCTAAACTCTAAATTAGACTTAGCGCTTTAAGTGAGAAAATTAAATGTTAAATTTCTTTATGAGGGTTTGTCTAAGAAAGTGGTTGTTGCTCCAATAACCAAGAAGACTTAGTACCTCGCGACTACCTAGAAGCCAAAATAAAGCATTGAAAATTAAATAATGCTTTAAAAAAAATTTCAAACATTTTTTAGAAAAATTTCTCAAAAATATTTGTTAAACATTTTTACTTAGAAATTTTTTATTTGAAAATTATTACAAAGGGGGAGAAAGGAAATTTTTTTTTTTATTTTCAAAATTATTACCCTTAAATTTTCTCTTGGCGACCCATTTTTTATGTGATCAAAGGGGAAGAAAGAAAAGGTTAAGTCTAGGGGAGGTAGATTATAATTTTTTATTTTTTGCACTTCATTGCAATATTATTTGTTTTTCTTTTATGTCTATTTACCCTATCTTAACTTAGGTTGCTCATATCAAAAAGGGGAGATTGTTGGAACTTCAAGGTTGTTTTGATGTGATCAACAAGTTAAATTAGGTCCTGTGGTGTTTTAACCTTGTATCTAAGTGTTCAGGAGCTTAGGAGCACAGGGGGTTGAGCAAAAGACGCAGCTAGCGAGAAGGACGGCACGGGAGAGAGCCGACGGGCTCGGAGCATCCGAGGGACGAGGTGCTGCAGAAGAATACGTGTCCAGACGAGAAGGAGGCGCGCGGCGTTTCCGAGCGACGAGAAGCTGGAGCGGAAGGTTACTCGAGAAGACCAGAAGTTGGGTTCGGGTGAGCCCTATTTCGGATGGCCGAGATCATCTAAGAAAGCGGAGCCGGAGTGGAAGACCTGGACCGAGGCGAGCTGAACCAGAGCAGAGGGTCCAGACCAGTCCGGGGTGCCCGGAACCCTTCCGGGCGCTCGGACCTGGATTTTATCCAGATCGTGGTCAAACACGATCTATACGAAAGGGATAAAGTTTTATCCCCTTCTAGGTACCTGGAACGCTTCCAAGCGCCTCAACCAAGGCTATAAATATAGCTTTAGTCCAAGAAGCTAAACACAACAAACAATTCTTGCATTCAACACTTGTGCGCTTCCTTGTTAGTTTAGCTTCTTTGTTTTTGCATTTTCACTGCTGTAAGAGGCTTTTCCGCCTGAAGGAGATCTTTTAATGTGTGATTCATTCCTTGGATTAACAACTTCCCCGGTTGTAACCAAGTCAAGTCTATAAGCCTCTTCCTTTAGTTTATTATTTTTTTTATTTAATTATATGCAAGTGTTTAAGTTATAAGTTCAAGAAGGGTGTTTTGTGTTTGTGTCTTGTTAGGGCTATTCAACGACCCTTATAGCCGGCCAACGTGGACCAACAGTACCTTATATAAACTCTATAAAATTACTCAACTCTATCCCAAGGTGAATTCCTTGTTCCAAGTACTACTAATATTATTCCTTTCATTTACATATTTTGTTGTACTATGGATGCTGAAGCCTTTGGTTTTATTTATAGGTAGATATATTTGCCTAGCTCCAAAAAGTGAGTGAAACATTTATAACTTATATTAGAGATGGATTTGCTCATGTTTGTAGGATTTCCCCAAAATGCTTCCATTATATTATAGCACGACGAATATTATGTTTAGTGTATCTGAATTTTATTATTTCTCCATCCAGATGAAGAAGAATGCAGAAAGGCACCTTCCAGTCTTCCCATGACTAACTCCACCTCCACCAACAACTATTTCATCTCTAAAGTTTGGACTACTTTCTTCTCTACACACGAAGTCAGTTAATGCAAAAGCTGAAAGCATATATCCAAGTGCATACATAGATGATGGTGTTGCCAAAACAACTAACTGAAAGTCAAACTGATTTGACCTGCCAGAATTTAGGCCTTATTTAGGAGATGAGCATACGAACCAAGGATTTGATTTCTATGAGAGTAGCGATAACAGAAATAAAAATTAAATTATTTATGGTGAGATTTAAAATTTTATTAGTAAATTTGTTTGTATGTTTTGAGTATTTATTTATCTCAATGTTAACGTACTTTTTGATTAGAAATTAACTGTTTTAATTTTTTAAATTTATTTGAAATATGTTATTATTTATTGTAAAATATTATGTAGATGAGAAATATAAAAATAGCATATAAAAATTTAGTGATAAATTTAAAGACTAAATTATATATGAATTTATAAATATAAATGTATACGGATTTATAATTAGATTAAAATTATATTTGATATGTTATTTGAGACGGATAAATAATATATTTAAAATAAAATTAGAGATGAATTAATATTTAAAATTAATTTAATTTGGTCAATTTAATAACGGATGTATAAACAAATTTTAAATCTATTTGTAAAACTAGAGACGGGATATTTATATCTCAAAATTAGCCACGGTACTTTCACTAACGGATTTTTGAGACAGAATATTCCGTCTCAAATTTTCTTAAGAGACAGGAAAATGACTATCAGAGATGGATTTTTTCGTCTCTGAAACCTGTTTTCTTGTAGTATATATCATACCAAATTATCAGTATACTACAATTTCAATATATTAAATTTTTATGATACAAATTTCATATTGTATATAGTTAAATTCCGGTATCAGTATGGTATACTAAAAATTTTGATACAAAACTTATATGGATATCAAAAATTTTGAATTAAGAGATTAAAATTCGGTTTTCTTGGTTTAACTGAATAAGAAATTTTAAAAGTAAAACTGAACCGATTGATCTAAATTAACTGATTTTTTTATAAAAAAAACTAAAATTTAAAATTAACCAACCCAATTTTTAATTTCGATCGATTTGGTTGGTTTACATAAGTTTTACTCACCCCTAGCTCTATATAAGATCCCTTCCATTATAAGCTACAATTTGCCGTTCAACACTATCCTTGGTAACAATTTGACAATCTCAAATATTATTTTCTTATTGGAGGTTATAGATATTGATACCAACGTTATATTCACCTAAAACTTTCAGAACAAATATACTCAAAAACATATGTTATAACTTTAATGATAGAACAAAGTACATAGTGATCACGAAAGAAAGATAGAAATACTCACATGATATCAAAAAAAAGTATTGTCAACTACCTCGATCAGGAAAAAGTTAGCATAAAGTATGCACTTCCTTTCAATTGTGCCTTGTGTGACGTTGCTTTCGGACTACAATAAATGTGATCCTAGGTCGATAGTCCTTTTCTATAGATAGACAAGCTAAATTCATGAATAGAAACAACAATATAAATGTCATGCAAGAATGACGATAGAGGATTAATGAAAAAATAAACCATGAGAAAGAATCACACAGCTCTTATAGCAACCACTTCAGACAATAACACTTGGCTAAACTGCCCTTCGCCTATCCCATCTCTAGGGTAAAAACCTTCTCAATCATGTAATCACATTATAACTATTTGATTTCTACAGATCTCACCTAACCTATAGAAAATTATTATTTTAAGTTTTTCATTTGTTCAGCGGAATTCTTTCACAATTCCTTATAAAACGACACCTATGTTTAGTATCAATCTCACTAAAACATTTATACACCTATATCATCACTGTCCGTAAATTAATCATGTTTGATGCCATGATCTTAATTACAATAACATGAATTCAATAATGACTAAAATGATTAAATAGATACAATATTATTTCATCTCTTAAAGGTTTGAATTCATATAACAATATTATTTGAAGAGTTCAATATTAATTAAGTTTGAATCTAGTTGATTCCAAGAATGACGTTTTTTTAATTTTAATAACATCCCATGATTTGGTAACTTATATTGAAATTTAAATTATATAGTATAAAAAAAATTAATATAACAAATATTAATACCTATACCATATTGAATTTTCCGCATACTAAAATTTCAATATACTAAATTTTTAATATGATACAAATTTTATATCGTATATAGTTAAATTTCAGTATCAATATGGTATATTAAAAATTTTGATATAAATCTTATACCGATATTGAAAATTATGAATTAAGGATATTTAAGTATGATTTTTTTTTATTTAATCGAATAAGAGATTTTAAAACTGAAGCTGAACTGAATGACTCAAATTAATCAATTTTTTTATAAAAATCAAAATTTATAATTAACCAAACCGAATTT
This sequence comes from Zingiber officinale, assembly GCF_018446385.1. Lineage (NCBI taxonomy): Eukaryota > Viridiplantae > Streptophyta > Magnoliopsida > Zingiberales > Zingiberaceae > Zingiber > Zingiber officinale. Next base: position 37,689,792 of record NC_056001.1, read on the forward strand.
CTAAATTCGGTCAATTTGATCGGTTTACTAGAAATTTTTCTTACCCCTAATTGTATATAGGATCCCTTTCAACATAAGTTACAACTTGGCTTCTAATGCTCTCCTTGTGATACCGGCGCTATACTCATCTATAACTTTCTGTACAAGGTACACTCAGAAAACGAACGTTATAACTTTAATTATTGAAAAAGGTATATTGTGATCATGAAAGAGAGGTAGAAGTACTTACATGATATCCAAAAAATGTATTGTCAGAAACTATGAAACTCATTTTTGATGCTCACATTTGATTGAATTGTGCAGTACACCAACATAAAGTAGTGTACACCAATCCATGAACCCAGATAACTGTATATCAAAAACATTTCAGCTCTTGTAAAGTCCGTACTATGAAATTGAATCGAGTAGTAGTATGTTTAACTCTTAATATTGTTTTCGTAACATTTACCGATTCTAACATTCCAATTGAAACGTTTATAATCCAAAATATCAAGGCAGTAACTACATCATATGGTTTGATGTACTTAGCAGATTTCACAAAATTATGTAACGTCAAATTATCCTAAACAACCTTTTACCGGTATAGGACAAAATTTTAAATTTAAACAGATCCAAAATAAACTCTTTACTGCTGAAATTACTAGAAATAATTTTCAATGGCAAACATTACTTTCTTAACTTGGGACACAACTTGATTTGGACTGGATCTGAATCAGGTTCGAAGGATTCGTCTTCCATGTAATAGCGAGCAACCAGGTGAGCATAATATTTGTAAAAGACACAAAGAGGTAGATTCTATTGTTATAAAATAATAACATATGAACAACCTGGAAAGTAGAAGGATTGCAAAATATACCTATGGAGGCTCCACTGGTGCATCGAGCATATCTATTTTTGTAGAATTAACAAAAAAATAAATACTTGTACGAGCTGAAGAGTGTAAGAATACTCATCTTAAGAATTACAGAGGTACAGGTGGAAAAATACCGAAAATTTTAATATCAAAATATATCGAATTATATTAAAAATTTGATATACCAAAAAGTTTGGATAGGATATCGATATGCAATTTAAAAGTTCGGTATTTAGCATAACCTATTTTATATTAATAGACCATTATTATCACAAAAATCTATAATTATAAAATTCAAAACCCCAATTTCTTAATTTACTATGATACGACAATAAATATTTGTTTGAAAAAAAACAAATATTTGAAAAGTGTAATTGGGTTATGATCTTATAAAAGTGGATCAATGTATGTTAATTTTGAATAAAAAGAGCAGAGTTTGAAAAAGAAAGAGCAACAACAATGATGGAAGTTGTTTTCAATTCAATCTGACTGTTCTCTCTTCGATCGTTGAGGAGTGAAAGCATTTTAAAGGTAAACGACATAGTTCCTGATCATCACAAGGAAAATTCGAAGGAGAAAATCCAAATCCATCAATCCGGTTGGGATTTATTTATTGCTATGAACCGACCAGTAATGACTGAATTTCCTATGATTTGAATGTTAGTTTTACTTTCCTTAAATAAATAAAATTTTCAAATTATTTGTTTATTTACTGATGCATTAAAATTATTTATTAAAAATAAAAAAAAAATATTGTAGACATTATTATTTGATTAAATTGTTCATCTAATAAACAAAACATATGCCCTAAAAAATAAACATGTTTTATCAATTTTTAACATGTTATAAATTTAAATATAAGTTTTTATATCTGAAAATAAACAGAAAAGATGAAAACAATCAGGATTAAAACGTGTTATATTTTAAAACAAAGTGTTAAATTTGTAAACAAATATGAAAAGAATTCATTTTTAATTAATTTTATTAAATAAAAATAATGTGATCAAAACTAAATAAACTGATACATGTAAAATAATTTGGTCATAATTTTAATATTTTTTTGGTAAAAAGTAAAAAAAGACACGTGTTTAATTAAAAGAGCATTCTTTAAAAATATTAAAATAATGATTTAGTATATTTTCCATTTTCATTTTTTTATTTTAGTATTATTGTAATATATACCCTCCTAATTAATATAATATAGAGTAAAATTACTTTAACTTAATATAAATTATAATAAAGTACTTATTAAAATATTTTTTACTAATTTAACTAAAATTATTTAAAGTTGATTAAATTATTTTATTTTGAATAAAATCACTTTAACCATTTAATTTGTAGCACTTATAATCATAACTTTTATAATAATGTGAAATAAATTTTATTCCACTTAAAGTAATTTTTTTCAAAAATAATTTTGATAAATTTAAGTAATTTTATTTGGCCGTATTAATAAAATATTTAACATAATATTGTTATAAGTTTAGAATATTTTGATTAAATTTGATAGTAATTTATATAATAATGTTAAAATAGTTTTAATTAACTTAAAACATGTTAAAGAGATTTTAACTATCATAATATTAAAATATTTTCCATTAAATTAAAGGGGCTAAATTAGATAAGTGTTTGCTTTATCATTTTTTCTAAAAAAAACAAGAAATGCCCTTTTATTTATACAACAAAATTTAACTAAATTAAAACATTATCCATTTTAAAAAATATGCAATTTTTAATAAAAATTATTGATCTGTTTTATAGATAATAATTTCAATTTTATTCACTTCCTTTTACTATATTTGAATTATGTACGACTAACACTCGACAAGTATTAATCATCCGTCTGCTTTGTCTATGAACCACTATGCGACGTGGGACTAAAAATACAGACTGCCCGTAATCGCCATATCAAATCGCAAATACTTCTGCCAAACATTCCACATCCAAAAGCTCCTTCATCGTCGTCCAGTTGGTTCTTCCCTATCAGGGTGCGGCGGATCTCGTCCAGGGTAGCGGCATCGGATGCAGCGGCAAAGCGGAGGAGTGCAACGAACTGATCCCTGAACGTTAGAAAAAAAAAAAGGGAAAAGTATATGGGTCAGGAAGAACTCTTTGAGCCAAGACAATTTCATTCAAAACACCAAGCCCCATCAGCCTAATTTGACTCAACACGATTTTAATATCTGAATTTATATATAACTAATTTTGGTGAAGTCCAAAATCAAATTATGTTTAATGTCATTTTTTATTTTTATATTGAAAATAATTTTAAGATTTATTAATAACTTTTTTATTATTTTATATAATAAAATATATGTATTACTATAATTCTTTTTAGTTTCATATTATAGGATTGACAATACGTGGAGAATCTTCCATAAATATCTTGGACTATATACTAGAAAGTATATATTTTTTAATTTTTTTCTAAGATAAGTGTGATATTAAATTAATTTTTTTATTAGGAAGAGTTTGATATATTAGCTTGAAAATTGATGACGTAAAATAAAATAAGCATTTTTTTTTCTTCTTTTGAATATTTTCATTTTTAAATATATATATTAATCGATCTCTAATTTACAAGATTCGATAAAGATGTAATCTGGAGTCAGTCGCTTTAGAAATCGAATCTTAAAACTGCTAAAATTAGTGACCGAATCTGTAAACGATCCTTGCAGCGGGGATGACACTACTCTATCCTTTTTTTTTATCCCTAATTTTTTCTGGGATGTTCTTACCTCCAGAAGGAAGGAGGTAAGGTCAGGTTCAAAGTTTGCAAATAAGAAAATATCAACAAAGAGTGGTCATAATAATAATAGATTTCAAATAACGATCAATTTCCTTTTCAAAGCTTACTGCAGCTGCACAGGTCCTTCCTGCATGCCACAAATATCCCAAAAAAACAAGAATCCTATAATAAAATGGGAAGTTGTCAACCAACTTCTAGGAGAGATATAACTGACTGCATTGAGTTTAAAGAACTTAAAGGAGCATGCATCATATACTCCACCGAATGTCATTCTTACCAAGATTGTATTCCACCGAACGCCGTTCTTATCAAGGTTGTATGGCTTTTTTTCAACCTACTCAGGTTTTATGTAATTTCTTGCCTGGTTGGGTGGAGGTATAATCTTATCATCATGAATTTCTCTGTTTTATGTAATTTTGCATAGGGACATAAGACATTTTTCCAAATATATTATCTTGCTGCACGTTTGCATTTCTATAATTGTGTACCTATTTAAGCTCACTGTCAGTGTTACAGAACATGTTCCGTTACCATTAGTTTGATTATATCTTCTAACAATCATTTAAATTGCTATCTCAATTATTGTTTCGTATCCTTTAAATTTTGTTTGAATCTTAAAGAAAATGTAGCTCTTGAGCTTGGACTATATTGTTTGCTTTGACTTAACATATTTTACCCTCATACATTAATCGTTTTAAAAAATGAGTTATCTTAGTTACCATGTAGGCATAATTAATGTTTATTAAATGATCATGTCCGAGAGTCGAGTCGACGGACGCTGGGGAGATGGTACTCACGTTGACTAGATGTAGACTGAAGATGTCGTGGACCTTCAACGAGCTACGCCTGCAACCACAAGTACGTTAGCGCCGAGCCGGGGAGGGGTCCCCTGCGATGACTCTCCGACGCTCAAGTCAGTCACAGGCGGTAAGCGAATGAAGTAGAGAAGAGAAAAGAGCAACAGCGTAACCGTGGTTACAGTAGAAATGAGCATACCTTCGTCGAAGCCTGGGGGTCTTTATATAGGGCTCCCAGGAGGTGCGTGCACGCTTCCCCAGGCATGCACGCTTCTCAAAGCATACTTGGAAAGGATGTGTCGGAAAAGTGTGTCTGCCGCCATACCTTAACAACCCGAGCATATCCCGGACGTGACAGTGGAAACTTCCACCATACGATTCCCCGTTTGACCCTGCCGCCGACCATGCCACCTGTCGGTGATACTGGTCCCTAGGAAGATATCGCCAACTGTTCCTTTTGTCCGTTATTGGGCCGAGCGGGAGAGCCGCTCGGCCAATCTGTCGTTCGGGTGACCTCATGGTCGGGCCGAGCGGGAGAGTCAGCTCGGCCAACGGTCCGCTGTCTCGGCTCCGTCATGTCGAGCGAGGGAGTCGTGCTTGCTTGGTTGGGGCTGCGTCCACTGTTCAACCGAGTGGGATGACCGTGTTGGTTGCTACTCGGAATATCGTACTGATTCCCTTGTACAAAAATTTTGTACAAGTCCCGAACCTTTCCTAACAACCTATTGTGTTCTTAGAAATTAAACTTGGAATCGCAAACAGAACTTAACATTATTGATTCGAAGTTCAACTTATCTGTTCTTAGAGGTTTAGATTTGGATCGCAAACGATGCTTAACATTATTAATCCAAATTCACCCATGTTTCAAAGTTGATTAAATATTTATTTCAAAGATCAGCTTCCAGGTTAAACATGGTGAGGCTCTAGGCCTTCTTGGGTATGGGATCATCCACCACTTCCTAGACAAAGCCTTTCAACAAAATTCAATATTTAATCTCCTTATAGTAACACTAGGTTTAACCACTAAGAACAATCGAATCACAAGATCGAAAAATAAAAGAAACACAAAATTGAAACATAAAATCGATTGCCTAAAATCGATAGCCTCTTGTGTTTGGTATTTCAAAATCCATACAAAGAAAACTAGTATATGCGGAATAAGACAACTAGTTATACCTTTCTTTGTAGCTAAAGACCTCTTGATCTTCTGTTGTATTCCTCACCTTCTCTTGGACGTCGTGTGGGTGACAATCTACCAAGATGAATTCCACCGGGACCACTTCTTCTTCTCCAAGACTCTTGAGCCATCAAGGGATGCCAAAATAGAAAATTTCCTCCTTCTTCTTCTCCTTCAAGCAACCGACCACTTCTTCTTCTTCCTTTCCAAGCAATCGGCCACGAGGATGTAGCAACCCTTGATGTCGCCGGTCCTAAGGAAGCAAAAGAGGTGACAAGATGAAGGTGGTGCTGCCGGCCACAAGAAAGAAGAAAGGAAGGGAGCATGGTCGGCCACCAAGGAAATAGAGAGGGAATAAGAATAGGCTGTCTATCCATGAGGCACCCTCTCTCCCTCTTTTATAATCCTTGGTCTTGGTAAAAAAGAAAGTTTAATTAAAATTTCATTTTAATCTTCTTATGGCCGACCACATCATGGTATACTAAAAAGGAAAAAAATTTACAACAAAAATTAAAGCTTCCTTTTAAACCATGATGTTTACAAAAGGGAAAGTTTTAAACATAATTAAAACTTTTTACCTCCCTCTCAAAGAGGAAATTTTAATAACAATTAAAATCTCTCTTTTTAAATTTTCTATTGTACATGACAATAAAGGAAAGTTTTAAAAATTAATATCTCTCTTTTAAAATATGTAGACAACTACAAAAAAAAAAAGATTAATTAAAACTTCTCTTTTTAAAATCATGGTTACATAAAAGGAAAGTTTTATCAAAAATTAAAATCTTTCTTTTAGACATTATAGACAACTCCAAATAAGGAAAGATTTTAATAAAATTAAAATCTCTCTTTAATCTTTTGTAGATAACTATAAAAGGAAAGATTTTAAAATCTAAAACTCTCTTTTTAAAACCACGAGGATGATATAAAAGGGAATTTTAAAAATAAAATTGCTCTTTTAAATCCCTTTCATGAATGGCTATAAAAGGAAAAAATTTAACAAAAATTAAAATCCATTTGAAACCTTCTATTGCCTCATCATTATCAACAATCATACAGGACAAACGAACTAAAAAACTGTTCCCATAGAATACCTAGTTAGTTAGAGAGTGATAGACTTTCTATAATAAGACAAGAGATCAATTTCTGACGAATGCATATCTTTGGAGAAAAAACCCCCTCCCACTAGAGATGTCGAGTCGACACATGGCTAGGTGGGCCGACCATTTGGCAGGACGGAGCGGGCTGACTTGTCATCTTGAGAGGTTAGAAAATCCACAACCCAACCCAACTCAAGGTGGGTTGTGGGTTAGTTGGGTTAACCTGCGGGTCTACCAAAATATAAAATAAAATAAAATGTTTGTTGTGGTTTGGCTTGGCCCACGAGTTACTCATCCAATTAATAGAAAATGTTTATGAAGCAAAAATGAATTTAATATATATTACTTAAGAAAATGCAAGCTAAGAAAGCTTACCATAAAAATAATTATAAATCAATCTAGTAACTCTAATTGTATCAATGTACTATGAAAAATAGGGGTGCCAAAATTAACTCGACCTGACGACCCAACCCGATCCGAGTCAACCCGAAAAAAAATCATGTTCGGGTTAGGGATTTTCAAGTTCGGGTCGGATTCAGGTTGGAGGATTTCGGGTTGAAAGTTTTTCGGTCGAAATCGAATTTACCAGGGTTTACTCGAATTTAGAGTTTAGTAGATTTTTTTGGGGTTAAATCAATTTTTATTTTTAAAAATTAAGATGTTTTTATGTATGCTAGTATGATAATGATGGAATATTGAGATAAAAGTAAAAAATTATAGAAAAAATAGTCAAAAAAAAACATTTTAAATCGGATTATTCGGGTCGGGTTCGAGTTAGTTGGGTTGGTCAGGTTAGAGTTTAGGGGTTTCGGGTTAAGTTCGGATTTGGGTTAAGATCCTAATCTCTTCCCAAGTGAAGAATTCCTTACCTTGATCTACGTTTACAACTGGGAGACGCAGAAAGATCGAAGATAGTAAATGATACAGCGATTGAGGTGGCCCCCGAGTTCGGTCAAAGTCAAGAAGGTTAGCTAACATGACAGTCAAAGTCAAAAAAAGGTCAACCTTTGAAGCTAGCACAATTGATGATCGCAACCGAGAGGTAGTTATCCAATTGGACCATTGCCCCAGTCAGATATTGAGTCCATTTGGTTATCATACTGGATCATTGGGTCGGTCGGACGCCAAATCCCTAAATATTGATGAATAATTCAAGACGAGTCAGCACTCTTCGAAGCTAAGACTTATTTGTCACTTGAAGATAGCATGATTACCTAACTGAGTCAAGTAGTCCAGTTGATCAAAATTATATTCCAATCGGACAGAATGGACGCTCGATCTGATTGAACCCTTTGGCTAAATAGGTTGAATGAAAGACGAGTTCCTGACAACACTCTATAAGTCTGATCGGCTGGTCCTTATGAGCGATTGTCGGCTGGATCACATCGAGAACTCAATCAGCTAGCCATGTAAGTGTAGTGTGGACTCCTCAACTCAACGACCTTATATTTCTTTTTGGCGTTTTGTGCCACGGAGGATAGAGAATATTCTATCTGTAAACTGTACATTAGAAGTTTTCTCTATGCCAAACGCAAAGATTGTCAGCCCATTTTGGGAAATGTATCAGAGCATCTTTATGGTCTTTCATTTTTGGACACGCTTTGACATTCATGCACAAACAAATATTAATATTATAAAAGGAGGTCTTCATCTACAGGCCGAGATACGTGATGCTACGCATTTTAACACACTCATTAATGTTCATCTACTAGACTCGATCACTAACTTGAGACTCGGAGAGTCTACGCCGGGACCTTTTTCTTGGCCCAGTCACTAACACTTTTTGTGACACATAGGACTACTCGAAGTCACTTTTTGCTGAATCAAAGTGTTCAACCAGTCAGCATTAGAGTTATTTTCCCAGCCAACCATCTTCTCCCTTTCAAACAGGATCAATAAACAAACTCATAAAGTGACACTCCTAATTAACCTATGTCACAAGGCCTCTATGGTGTCATCACGCAAAGTAAACGCCTTCCAATTATCTCCTTGTCGACACATGCAAATCGACATCCCCGGTCGGCCTCACTTTGATCTTCGGGAGGTGCACACGCTTTTGGTTGGTGTTTAACGACCTCCTGCACCATTGAACTACCGTGTTATATTCCTCCCTACTTCCTTGCTCATCGAAAGTCCCACGGCATGTGTCCTGCGTAGTGTCGCCATCTTCAACAGCTCCATCTCACACGTTGGCCACCACGTCATAAGCTAGCGCCGACCATAGCTTGCTTTTTCTTGCATCCATTCCACTGACCACAAACACCTTCCATGACCTTGCGGCGCACGTGTAGTAAGTCCGCAACGGGGCCGACATTGCCGCACCTGGATGCCGGGTGCCAGGCACTAAAGAGTAGGTCGTAGATGTAGAACTCGCCGGTTGGGCGAAGGACAGACTTGTCCCATCCACCGACCACCACCATATCCCCGCCCGACGACCGTGACATGGCTGTAACCCGACACGGCGTAGTGGTGGTGGGAGGCCAATGGCCGCATGGTACAAGCGCCTGCGACTGAATCAAGTAAGACTAGGTGCAATTTGTCGACAGAGGTCGAGATCTTGCCCCAAATGAGGAACGCGACAACTGGGTAGGTGAAGCCCACACCTTGCGGAGGAGGTAGAAGTACAGCGAGGTGAGTTCATCCCTGATCCGGTCCGGAAGCTGAGTCAGACGGACTGTCGGGTGAGGTGGATGAAATGTTGACTAAATCGCGACGTCCCGGAGGGGGGTGTGCTGAGATGGCTTCCGTGTTGACCAAGTCTCCAAAAGTCTCTTGGTCAATGATACCTGCAGCCAGCGACCGGGTCCCCCCGGTCTCTGGTACCCCGAGGCTCGAGGCAGATTCAACGCATATATGAGTAACCAGCTAATAATATAAAAATGAAATAAAGGGGTGAGTACGGAAAACGTACCCTGGCCCAGGGGGGCGCCCTCCGATGGGATGCGGCTCGAGTTGTCGCGACCCGGAAGAGCAGATGACTCCGATCAGGCTGGAGAGCTAGATCTGACGACGAAGAGCTGAACGCGGCACGGGCCCGAAAGACGATCTACAGACCGGGATAAGACACCAGCACGCAGGCCAAAACACTAAGTCGGCACGCAGGCCGGGACATGAGATCAGCACGCAGGCCGGGACGCTGGGTCGGCACGTAGGCCGGGACGCTGGGTCGGCACGCAGGCCGAGACGCCGGGTCGGCACGCAGGCCGGGACGCCGGGTCGGCACGCAGGCCGGCACCCGAGATCGGCACGCAGGCCGGGACACTAAGTCGGCACGATAACCAAAGCATACAAACCTCACACGCATCGAGTTGGAACATAATGACAGCGAGGGCTCGGAGGGCTCGGATCGAGAGCGGGATCGACGTCGGACCTAAAGACAAGGGCCCTAGATGATCAAATCCGGCGCGGCTGCCGGTAGCGGTAATTACGCTGTGAGGTCCGTTGAGATAGCGGGTCGGCCAACAGCGCCATAGCAAGTACCATGCCGTGCGACGACACTGCCTTTTGCGCCAGATCGAGTCGTGGGCGACCGGAGGCTGGTCGGCAACGGCAACAGTGCTGGGGCAGCAGCACCTCATGGGCAAGAGAAGGAGAGAGCTGGCGCCGATGTTGTCGGCATAGAGAGGGGGAGAGGACTGCCGGTGAACAGGCCACCCGCTGTGGCTCCATTAGCAGCTGGAGGGGGGGGATTGCCGGTGGCGATTGTCACTCCATGGTGTCGTCGAAGGACGCAGAAGGCTTCCTGCCTTCACTATACCTCGGCCACCAGCAGTGGAAGAGGTGGTGCTTCGGCTGCGTGAGGAGATGAAGAGGGGGAGCAGTAGGGAGCGGCGCTGCAAGGTTGGCCGGCGGCGACGTCTCGAGGAAGAAGAAGAGGAGAAGTGCGGTGGTGCTGCTTGCGGGAGAGAGAAGGAGGAGAGAGGTGATCGGCGGTGAGGAGAAGGAGAGAAGTGACGGCGAATCTGCCCGGTGGCGGCGTCGCGTGGAGGAGAGGGAGAAGAGTGCGGTGCTGTGGCCGGCGTCGGTCGTCACCAGCAGGGCGCGTGTGGAGGAAGAAGAAGAGGTGCGGCGGCTCGAAGAAAATGAAGCGTCCCGAGCTCGGCGGGAAGGGGAATCAGGGCATGCCTCCTCGGCGGTGATGGTTGGCCGCTGCGACGAGGAGGCAAATAGGAGCATGGTCGGAGCGTAGCTATGTATGCTGGTGTCGGGCCCTCGCGTCGGTGGCGTGCTCCCGTGCGACGGCGGCGACACAGGAGGTGGCGAGAAGGGGGGATGAGTGACCGGAGAAGAAAAGGGGAGCAGCCGGAGCCAAGCCTCTCATCGGCGAGGAGCGTCCCCGGGAAGAAGAAGTCCTTGGCGGTGGCATCCTCCCCCTGGCGGCAGCGGCATGAAAAACGTAGAGGAGAGACTTAAGGATAGAGAGAGAGTAGAGGGAAGAGGGGAGGCGGTGGCCGGCGTCGGCGTCGGCGCCGACGAGGAGCAAGAGGAGGAAGAAGCTCCTGTGGCGGCGGCACAGCAAAAACGCCCCCCCCCCCTCCCTTCTTCGCGTGCTACAGTGCCATCCATAAACCCCAAAAACTCCACCCAAGTGAAAAGACAAAAATGCCCTCATGCTTCTCCCTAATTTCTTCTATACCCTCACCGTATATCCACATCACAAGCATCCCCTTCAAGTCTAGTCGAAGGAGGCGCAAGTCCGACTGACTAGACCCAGCCAAATGAAAAAATAAAATCACACTGAATGCAGAGTCATATCGCGGATCTGTCATATAACGTTGAACGAGCAGCTGTGGATGACGAGTACCTAGCAGAGCGACGAAAAGAATAAATGCTGACCGAGCGACAAAAGACATATCAAGCGAGTGTCTAAAGAGCAATCTAGCAGATGTCGAACGATATCGAATAGACGATCGAGAGATGCTAAGTAAAATGATCGAGCGACAATCGATATCGAGCAACCGAAAAATGTCGACCGAGTGATCGAGAATGCTGAGCGAGTCGAAAGACGATTGGCGAGTGGTGTCGAGTGTGCGATCGAGCGACAATAAATCACGACCGATCCCTAGAGAGAAAGATGGGCGAGCAAAGCCGTGAGCGCGACCGAGAAAAGTACTGCCCGAGCCGTGAGCGCAACTGAGAAAAGTACTGACCGAGCATCAATAGATCGCGACCGGGACATAGAGGGAATGATCGACGAGCAGGGCCGTGAGCGCGACCGAGAGAATGCCGACCGAGCAATAGTAGTGAGCGAAAACGTGAGCTGAGAGTGTCGGGCAGAGCGGCGAGTAAAGCGATGAATGCCGACCGAGCAACAACAGTGAGCGGAACGTGGGAGCTGAGTGCTAGGCAGAGCAGCGAGTAAAGCAATGAATGCCGACCGAGCAACAACAGTGAGCAGAACATGGGAGCCGAGTGTCGTGCAGAGCAGCGAGCAGAGTGAGTATAATGGGTGCCGGACAGAGCGGCAAGTGAGCAGAGCGAGTGCGGTGAGTGTCAGGCAGAGCTGCGAGCAGAGCGATGAGTGCCGGCCGAAAGGTCGTTGGGCGTGAGAGCAAAACTCACTTATAACTCGCACTGGGGCGAGAGTCTGGAGACGTGAGAGCATAGTTAACTTATAACTCGCATCGGGGTGAGAGTCTGGGACCCTGACCGGGAGGTGCTCTGGAGGTCTAACCAGTACTCAATCTGGAGACTTGACCCAGAAACAATCTGCAGGCCTGACAAAGAAGCAATTTGGAGGTCTGACCTAGCCTTGATCTGAAGGTCTGACCTAGAAACAATCTGAGGGCCTGACAAAGAAGCAGTTTGGAGGCCTGACCAGGAATTGATCTGAAGGTCTGACCAGGACTTGGTCTATAAGCCCGACAGGGAATTTGTCTGAAAGCCCGACCAGGGATTGGTCTGGAAGACAATGGGAATTAGTCTGATTGCCTGACCGAGAGATCGTTAGTGATACTCTGATCCAAGACCGGGGGTAATACTCTGGTCCGACACCGGTGGTAATAGCTCAACCCCGAACGGGGGAGGATAAGCCTGGAAGCCCGTAACAGCGAAACCTGTAGCAATATAAAGGGATAGAACCTTTATCATACCTGATCACAAAGTGCTGCCAACCAACTGAGGATCCGCCTCGATCCCTCAACTCCCGAATACCCGTGGAGCAAGGGGAGAAGGGAATAATTTGAGGTCTGACCGTCATAAGTCTGAGACTACCGACCTGAAAGGTCGTTGGGCGTGAGAACAGAGCTCACTTTTAATTCTCGCATGGGAGCCGACCTGAAAGGTCGTTGGGCGTGAGGGCAGAGCACACTTATAACTCGCACTGAGGCGAGAGTCTGGGGCTACCGACCTGAAAGGTCATTGGGCGTGAGAACAGAGCTCACTTTTAATTCTCACATGGGAGCCGACTTGAAAGGTCGTTGGGCGTGAGGGCAGAGCTCACTTATAACTCGCACTGAGGCGAGAGTCTGGGGCTACCGACCTGAAAGGTCGTTGGGTGTGAGAACAGAGCTCACTTTTAATTCTCGCATGGGAGCCGACCTGAAAGGTCGTTGGGCGTGAGAGCAGAGCTCACTTATAACTCGCCCTGAGGCGAGAGTCTGGGGCTACCGACCTGAAAGGTCGTTGGGCGTGAGAACAGAGCTCACTTTTAATTCTCGCATGGGAGCCGACCTGAAAGGTCGTTGGGCGTGAGAACAGAGCTCACTTATAACTCGCACTGAGGCGAGTAGGATACTCGGTCCGAGACCGATGGCGATGGCGCTGATCCGAGTGATACTCGGTCCGAGACCGGTGGCGATGCGCTGGTCAGACCGGTATAATACTCGGTCCGAGACCGGTGGCGATGCGTGGTCCGAGACCAATGATACTCCGATGCGAGACCGGTGGCGATGGCGGTGGTCCGAGAATACTCCGGTCCGAGACCGGTGGCGATGGCGCTGGTCCGAGACCAGTAATGATACTCCGGTCCGAGACCGGTGGCGATGGCGCTGGTCCGAGACCAGTAATGATACTCCGGTCCGAGACCGGTGGCGATGGCGCTGGTCCGAGACCAGTAATAATACTCCGGTCCGAGACCGGTGGCGATGGCGCTGGTCCGAGACCAGTAATGATACTCCGGTCCGAGACCGGTGGCGATAACTCGACCCCGAACGGGGGAGATAAGAAATCCAATAAGCTGGTCTGAGATCAGTGAAAACCGCTCAACCCGAACGAGGGAGATATGAAATCCGATAAGCTGGTCTGAGACCAGTGAAAACCGCTCAACCCGAACGGGGGAGATATGAAATCCGATAAGCTGGTCTGAGACCAGTGAAAATCGCTCACCCCCGAACGGGGGAGATATGAAATCCGATAAGCTGGTATGAGACTAGTGAAAACCGCTTACCCCCGAACGGGGGAGGATAAGCCTTGAAGCTAGTAAAAGCGAAGCATGTAGCAGCATGAGGAAATAAAGCTTATGTCATACCTGATAGCGGTGTGGTGCCAACTGACTGCGGATTTGTCTCGATCCCTCAACTCCCGAATACCGTGGAGCGAGGGGAGAAAATGATAATATGAGCCTTGACCGTAAAAGAGAATGAAACCTATGGTAATATAGGGGAGTAGAGTTTATAAAAGTAGAGGCAAGCAGAGCACCGTGGGTGAAGGAAGCAGAGCCTGTAGACATGAGAAGATGCAAAACATGTGGAAAATACAGAGCATATAATAGCAATAAGGTGAAACACCTATGACAGTAAGAGGATGCAGAGCCCCCTGGCGAAGGGTGCAGGGCCTATAGCAACGAAAGGATGCAGAGCCTCATGATGAAGGGTGCAGAGCCTGTAATGATAAGAGGATGTAGAGCCTCCTGATAAAGGGTGCAGAGCCTATAATACACATGATCGGGGAGTTGGGCCCTTGGTCCCTGATCGAAGAGTAAGGTCCCTAGCATGTAATCAAAGAGCAAGACCCTTAGATCCTGATCGGGAAGTGGTACTGCACGTCTATGATCGGGGAGCTGTGTCCCAAGCATATGAGTGGGGAGATGTGCCCCTAGAGCATGAGCGGGGAGCTGTGTCCCAAGTGTATGAGCGGGGAGCTGGGCCCCTAGTGTCCGATCAAAAATTGAAGGCTCTAGTCTTTGATCCAGGAACTAGGCTCTTACTCTTTTATCAGAGAAATATAGCAGTTCCTATAATCGTAAAAATGAAGCAGAGCTTGTAGCGTTCCTGATCGGGAAGTCGTGCCAACCGGCTAAGGGTTTGTCCCGGTCCCTTAACTCCCGAATATCCATGGAGTCAGGGAAAAAACATAACAGAAAAACTAACCTGTCAGCCGGCTGAAGCTCTACTCGATCCCTCGACTCCTGAATACCAGTGGAGTGAGGATAGAAAATAATATGGGCATCGAGATCCTCCGGGATTATGATAATAACAGAGAACCTCCCGACGTCGTCCATCTTCACGTTCCAGAACAGGCTGTTGTGTTCCCACAGACGGCGCCAAATTTGATCCGGTCCGGAAGCTGAGTCAGACGGACCGTCGGGTGAGGTGGATGGAATGTTGACTAAATCGCGACGTCCCGGAGGGGGGTGTGCTGAGATGGCTTCCGTGTTGACCAAGTCTCCAAAAGTCTCTTGGTCAATGATACCTACAGCCAGCGACCGGGTCCCCCCGGTCTCTGGTACCCCGAGGCTCGAGGCAGATTCAACGCATATATGAGTAACCGGCTAATAATATAAAAATGAAATAAAGGGGTGAGTACGGAAAACGTACCTTGGCCCAGGGGGTGCCCTCGGATGGGATGCGGCTCGAGTTGTCGCGACCCGGAAGAGCAGATGACTCCGATCAGGCTGGAGAGCTGGATCTGACGACGAAGAGCTGAACGCGGCACGAGCCCGAAAGACGAGCTACAGACCAGGATAAGACACCAGCACGCAGGCCGAAACACTAAGTCGGCACGCAGGCCGGGACATGAGATCAGCACGTAGGCCGGGACGCTGGGTCGGCACGTAGGCAGGGACGCCGGGTTGACACGCAAGCCGAGACGCCGAGTCGGCACGCAGGCCGGGACGTTGGGTCGGCATGCAGGCCGGCACCCGAGATCGGCACGTAGGCCGGGGCACTAAGTCGGCACGATGACCAAAGCATACAAACATCACACGCATCGAGTCGGAACATAATGACAGCGAGGTCTCGGAGGGCTCGGATCGAGAGCGGGATCGACGTCAGACCTAAAGACAAGGGCCCTAGATGATCAAATCCAGCGCGGCTGCCGGTAACGGTAATTACGCTGTGAGGTCCGTTGAGATAGCGGGTCGGCCAACAGCGCCATAGCAAGTACCATGCCGTGCGATGACACTGCCTTTTGCGCCATATCGAGTCGTGGGCGACCGGAGGCTGGTCGGCAACGGCAACAGTGCTGCGGCAGCAGCACCTCATGGGCAAGAGAAGGAGAGAGCTGGCGCCGATGTTGTCGGCATAGAGAGGGGGAGAGGACTGTCGGCGAACAGGCCACCCGCTGTGGCTCCATTAGCAGCTGGAGGGGGGGGGGGGGGGGATTGCCGGTGGCGATTGTCGCTCCATGGTGTCGTCGAAGGACGCAGAAGGCTTCCTGCCTTCAGTATACCTCGGCCAGCAGCAGGGGAAGAGGTGGTGCTTCGGCTGCGTGAGGAGATGAAGAGGGGGAGCAGTAGGGAACGGCGCTGCAAGGTTGGCCGGCGGCGACGTCACGAGGAAGAAGAAGAGGAGAAGTGCGGTGGTGCTGCTTGTAGGAGAGAGAAGGAGGAGAGAGGTGATCGACGGTGAGGAGAAGGAGAGAAGCGACGGCGAATCTGCCCGGTGGCGGCGTCACGTGGAGGAGAGGGAGAAGAGTGCGGTGCTGTGGCCGGCGTCGGTCGTCACCAGCAGGGCGCGTGTGGAGGAAGAAGAAGAGGTGCGGCGGCTCGAAGAAAATGAAGCGTCCCGAGCTCGGCGGGAAGGGGAATCAGGGCATGCCTCCTCGGCGGTGATGGTTGGCCGCTGCGACGAGGAGGCAAATAGGAGCATGGTCGGAGCGCAGGTATGTATGCTGGTGTCGGTCCCTCGCGTCGGCGGCGTGCTCCCGTGCGACGGCGGCGACACAGGAGGTGGCGAGAAGGGGGGACAAGTGACCGGAGAAGAAAAGGGGAGCAGCCGGAGCCCAGCCTCTCATCGGCGAGGAGCGTCCCCGGGAAGAAGAAGTCCTTGGCGGTGGCATCCTCCCCCTGGCGGCAGCGGCATGAAAAACGTAGAGGAGAGACTTAAGGATAGAGAGAGAGTAGAGGGAAGAGGGGAGGCGGTGGCCGGCGTCGGCGCCGACGAGGAGCAAGAGGAGGAAGAAGCTCCTGTGGCGGCGGCACAACAAAAACGCCCCCCCCCCCCCTCCCTTCTTCGCGTGTTACAGTGTCATCCATAAACTCCAAAAACTCCACTCAAGTGAAAAGACAAAAATGCCCTCATGCTTCCCCCTAATTTCTTCTATACCCTCACCGTATATCCACATCAATCCCTCCACTGCCTGCAGAAGCCCCAGGTGATCGAAAGGGTGTGGCGGGGGAGGTGGAGGAGACATTGGAGAGACACGTCATTTGATAGCCATGGAATTAGATTAGGTGAACGATCGACCTTTCTCCAAGATGCTGAACCAGGTAGAACTTGGGGTAACTGGTCAACCCAATATCCTTTAATTACGTATTCTATTTGAAGAAAAAATTCCTAAATATCCTCCGATAAAAATACTAAAATTGAAGCTATTTTATAAAGATAAGGTTTGAAGAAGGGTTACAAACTTGCAATGATTTCATCGATAAAAATAAAAAATTGCATTAGACAGATTCTTGTTCTTGAACGTCGACTAGTAGATTTGTGAAGGATGAATTGAGACTCATGATAATCATAATTTTTTTTTAAACATAGATTTGAATGGATAATTAATTTTACAGGATACAACGATTATTAAACCACTTTGATAATCAAATGTAAGTTAAGAAGATGTTTTAACCACTATAATTATCAAGGTAAATATGGATCGAATTGATTTTATTAAAAATTGAGCTTAGGTTTGCACCCCTGCAAGTGCGTGCACAATATTTTTATCATGTTTCATTCAGTCGAGACCATGAATATACTTTATATTCACAAACTTCACCAAAAGCTATACTTCATACTTTATATTCACACATTTACTAACTTCAAGTCATTGTTCAAAACTAAACAAACCAACATTTCATGTGGCATATCAGTTCCTTTTAAGGAGCTATGGGATAACCAGAGAATTCAATTTAGAATATGATGTCTAGTTTTTCTCGTATCTTTATATTTTTAGACCTTTTAGTTCGACAAGTCTAAATCAACTTTATAAGTCTTTTAAATTATTATTTTTATCTCCGTTAATTAATATTATGCCTCTTTGACGATGGATAATTCCCGTTTTGAATTTTAATAGCGGGGAGAACAATGACATGATCAATCTGGGACCTTCCTATCTGCCCCCACGGGCGGGATCAACTGGTTATGACATGGATTCTTACAGCATGAGTCGAGAGGTCGAGGGTCTGCGGTAGCAAATGCGATAACATCAATATCTGTCCGTGCTAAACACCTGAGACCACCATGTCATAGCTGGGCCCGTATTCACCGTGATTTACTCCCTCTCATACTTGTGGGGCCGGGTTGAGGGGGCCACTGGGTTGACGGTTCCAACCTTTGCAGCATGGGACCTTCCTATCTAGCCGTTTTGAATAAACCTAAACCGAACCGAGCCGGGTCAGGCCACCTTCCAAACAGATGATTTGCCTCGTTCCGCGCAACGACAAGGCTCAACTGATTGTTCCCAGACGAAGCAGACAGATCATAAATCATTCTCTCCGCCGGCTCCAACAAGAATCAATAAGTTACTCCATAATTAGACGATTGCTTATCGTATAAAAAAGATTCCATTCCATTTCATTCCTCATTCCCAATCAGACAAAGAATCAATAAGTTATTCCATAATTAGACGATTGCTTATCGTATAAAAAAGATTTCATTCCATTTCATTCCTCATTCCCAATCAGACAATGAAGCCATGTTTCAGCTGTCTCTTCTTTCTCTTTCTCTTCCTCTATGTTTTACACTGCAGAGCTTCTGGTACAATGCGGCAGGGAGATGCACTGAACAAGTTCTGCTTTAATAACAGAGCAAGGAGGTCTTCTTCTTCATGGCCTAGCAGTCTCCTTTCGGTATCTGACCTGGAGTCGAAGGTCTACGACAATAACGGGATGAAGGAGGACGACAAGGTAGTTCGGCTGCCCGGCCAACCAGTCGGCGTGCATTTCAATCAGTACGCAGGTTATGTCACCGTCGACAAACCCAATGGTCGGGCTCTATTTTACTACTTCGCCGAGGCTGTCGAGAACAGCGGGTCGAAGCCTCTTGTGCTCTGGCTCAATGGAGGTACGTAGAAAATGAATCGATCGATCGATCGATGGATGAATTACTTTTCGATAGAGTGGTCATTGCTGTGGCGTGGGTGGGTGCAGGGCCGGGGTGTTCGTCGCTGGGGTACGGCGCCATGGAGGAGCTCGGGCCGTTTCGGGTCATGAGCGACGGCAAGACTCTATACAGGAATCCCTACGCTTGGAACGAAGGTTAGGAACCTGTTGTCATCACAGGAATCCCTACGCTTGGAACGAAGGTTAGGAACCTGTTGTCATCACAGGAATCCCTACGCTTGGAACGAATGTTAGGAATCTGTTGTCATCATCATATCTGTATATATAAATGTTATTTCCTAAAGTTTAGGGAGTAGAGTGAAAAAAGGTTTTTGCTTTGTCTTTACCCGGAACGACTGACGTGCATCGTCCAATGCAGTGGCGAACGTCTTGTTCCTCGAGAGCCCCGCCGGCGTCGGCTTCTCCTACTCCAACACCACGTCGGACTACGCCAAGAGCGGAGATCGTAGGACGGCGACCGACGCGCTGGTTTTCCTCGTCAACTGGTTCGAGCGGTTCCCGGAGTATAAGGGGAGGGACTTCTTCATCACCGGCGAGAGCTACGCCGGCCACTACGTCCCCCAGCTCGCCCATGCCATACTCCATCACAAAGATCGCCTCATCAACCTCAAAGGCATCGCGGTAAGACATGGATCCCGAAATCAAATAGTCCGATCGATCCCCACTCATTTTGATTGCAAATTAAATCGGGAAGGATCGATCCCCTCCGATGCTTCATCGAAAGTTCCCATTTCGATTGCAAATTAATTTGGGAAAGATCGATCTCCTCTAGTTCCCGAGCGAAAGATCTCATTTTGCTTTCGAATGACATAGATCGGGAACGCGGTGATCAACGAGGAGACGGATAGGAAGGGGTTGTTCGACTACTTCTGGACACACGCGTTGATCGCCGACGAGACCATCGTCTCGATCCACAAGTTCTGCAATTTCTCGCCGGATACGCAGCAGCAGCCTCCGGAGTGCGACCGAGCGGTCGCCGAGGCGAACCGCGTCTTCGACGAAGTGAACATCTACAACATATACGCGCCGCTGTGCTTCTCGTTGGGTGTGACGCCGACTCCAAAGTTGCCTTCGGTTTGTCTCTTGCAAGCATCTTTATATTTATCCTCATTTTCTTGGTATTTTCAGAGTCAATTTAGATCGATCGATTCAACCTGTTAACTGGAGAATCATAGTTCATTGCATTCTTGTTTGATCGCAAGTTAAATTAGGAAAAATCTATATTGGATTTAGAGGTAATCAGACTCTAACTGCTAACTTCTATCATACTGAATCGTATCCCTTCATGGTCCCTTTGAGAAATAGAATAACAACTAACTTGATGCAAACCCTCTTATGCAAAAAATTGCATGAACGCCAGGGAGGCCTATGAAGGCCACACTATCAATCGAGCAAGATCCCGAGACTGAGCCCCGCTTGATCATGTGATGTGTGAAGAGATCTGCAATGGTCTTCCTACCCTTTCAAGGCCCCTCCACCAAATTCATTTGAATGCTAATCACTAACATTACATAGTTTTCACTCAAATCATTTTATGGTTCTCAGTCAGTCACTGGATAAGGTTAAATTGCACTAAGGGAGACCTATACGCTGCACGATTAATCGAACGGGGCTTGATCTTGGCCATTCTAGATGTGAGTGGTCAAGATTATAAGTTTCCCTAGATCATTTGGTGCACAGGCTCCCCTTCCGTGCAAAAACCACCTGCAAGAGCTAAGACTTGCACACTAGCTTTTGCATTCATTCAGAGGCTCCCTTTTAATTTGTTACTGAACTCATTCTAAACTTAATCGCTTATATGAATATTTTTCATTCAAATCATTTTATGGTTTCTCAGTTACTGAATGTAATTAAATTGCAAAAATGGAGAAGGGAGGCTTATGCTTTACATGATTAGTTGAGCAGGATTTGATCATGGCCATTCTACATTCAAGTGAGCAAGATTATAAATTCCTCTTGATCATGCGTTTCACAAGCTCTTCTTCCACTCGTGAGAACTGGAACTTGCATATTATTTTTGTTCACCTTAGGAGGCTTCTTTTTGTGACCGAACTGGTTCAAATTTTCACTCAATCATATCAATTGTGAATAATAGAGATATAGTTTATGGCCAAGTTAAAAACCATGGAACTAACAGATTCGATCTTGTTCTATTTTCAAAATATGGCAACTTTGCCCAATCCCTTCCTACCTAGTAATACCTACCAATTGTTATCTCTGTATACTGAATTGTTGTATTCAAATTCTGATGCAGATTGACAATTTTGATCCTTGTACTTCTAATTACGTGGAGGCATACCTTAACAATCATGAGGTGCAGAAAGCTCTACATGCCAATGTGACAAAGCTCAATTACACTTGGTCGGCTTGTAGGTATACACATATCTCGTATAAGCTGCCATTTGGTAATTTTATTTTCTTTTAAACAAAATAATGAAAATTCAGCTCATTTATTTATATTTTTGTCTCGATGCAGCCAAGTGATACCTGGTTGGTCAGATCGGCCTTTCACAATGTTGCCAATTATTCACGAATTGTTATCTAATGGGATTAGGGTTTTGAAGTACAGGTAAAAAAAATTATGACCTCATCATTATGTTATATAATTAACCTAGGAGATGATTTGAAGAGACAAAATTTAGGTGAAAATCCCCTTCACCGCCATCCATGTCTTCATTATATGACAGCAGTGTTGCAGAAGTAAATAGAGATTTTCGTCATATTAGATGGCCTATTAGCTTTACATTTCAATACTTTCCGTATAGATAGGTGGTTCAATTTCATGGTCCTTGCATACATTGTGTAAGTACGATAACAAATATAGATATATCAGTTTTTCATTTCGAGGTCCATTGAATTAGTAGCTATAGGTGTACAAGCATATGTCATATGATATAGATGAAGATATTGTTCATGAGATCACGAGTGAAGGGGTTTTCGATCCAATTTTGTCCCTAAATAAGCTTTGACTTGGTTCACTTTCATATGCATGCATGCGATTGTGCAGTGGTGACTTTGATGGAAGAGTTCCTGTTACATCCACAAGATACTCCCTCAACAAGCTAAAGCTTAAAGTGAAGGTTCCATGGAGAGCTTGGATGCTTAATAGCGAGGTAGACAATTATGTTGTTTTAAATCTTTTCACGTATTTAATTATCCTCAAATCCACTCTCTGAGATAAAAAAGAATTGAAAGTGTTTACATTGATGACTATAAGTTATCCTCCAATGATAATGGCAGACTGATAGTGAAATGTGTCAAACTCTCTTCATTGCTTGAATGATGACGACGCCTATTAGAATATTAATTTTGATGGTTTTTATTATGAATATGCAGGTTGGAGGATACACTGTGGTGTATGATCATAATTTAACATTTGCTACTATTCGAGGAGCAGGACATGAGGCTCCAAGTTATCAGCCAGCTCGAGCTCTGGAGATGATTAAGAGTTTTCTTCAAGGGGTGCATCTCCCTGCTGTTTAAGAAATGTAACCAATCAATTTGTTGGTGGTGTTGTTTATTGCAACCATTGAATAAAATCAAATCTATGCTTTTTTTTAATTATTATCTCTGGCTCAAGTTAGTCCTGGTTTGACTTTAATTAGTAATTTAGAAATTTCTTATTAAGGGATTTAATTTTATATTAATTTATCATTGACGGATTTAAGATGGTGTGATAGGTTAATAACAAGTGATTATGTCAATATTTAAAAATGAATTAATAGCATTAAGACAGCGTCATAGAGTAGTTTTAATTTTAGAAAGTTGAGGGTGCACGATGCAACTTTTTAAATTGGTGATATATTTATTAAAATGAATTTACTTAAGTTTTATAATATTTTTTAATAATAAACCGATTTATCCAGTGCCTGGTAGTAGTGGTACTAGGTATATAGAGCCTCGCAAGTCGCTATTCCGGTCTCGTTTCTAGGTTTTCTGGTTTCCTTTCTTCTGCAGTTGTACGGCGCCTAGGGTTCGCGTGCTGGACCTTCCTGCCATGGGGCGATACGGATACCGCAGTCACAGCAGAAGCTACAGCCCGCGGCGTTACAGCCGTAGCCCTCCACGCCGGAAGCGCTACGATGACCCCCGTGACCGATACCGTGGAGGCGGCGGTGGGGGACGGGAGTATAGGGACTATCGCTCCGCTTCCTCCGGACTCCTCATCCGCAACATTGCTCTCGACGCCAGGTCATTTTATGTATTATCCTTTAGGTTTCTTTAATTTGTCTTCGTTGTTATTGCAGTGAGAAATCCTTTTGATTTCTCCACTGCTCGTGGTATTTCGAGCTAAGATGACGATGGTCGTTCTCTTCCACGTTCTAACAAATCGTGCTAGGTTAAATATCTGTGACTCGGACAAATTGATGTATCGGTACGAATATCATTTGCGGCAATTCAGTCTTTTTGTTGTTTCAACTCCTGATTTCATTTATTTATATTCATGGAATTCTAATTCTATACCATGGCGACCTGTATTTAGTGGCATTGTCGGAAAGTGTCTTGATCTGCATTTCACTACTGGCAACTACAATAGTGTTTTTGAAGTTTTAGGTATTACTTATGAAGTTTCACTATCCATTTCTCTCTTTGTTTGGTGGTTTACATGATTTCAAACCAGATTGGAATGGCTAGCTGAATCTGATAAAACTATTTCTCACTCCCTTGCTCGAGAAATTGACATGGAGAGTTAAAAAATGGTCTAAACTCACCCATATAATACATACTAAATGAATGTTTGGATAGATGACATTCTGTACTTGACTTCTGCATTTGTTGTTCAATTGATTTGGTTGTGGATTCTGATTAGTATAAATGAGAAACAAGTGCAAATTAAGGCAACTAACATTGTGATATTATAATTGATACACCACAGGATAAAAAATGGGATATATACCACAACTTCCACACTACTAGATGTCTTTTACATTCAAATTCCAGAAAAAATATTACATCCACTAGGATATCTGTGATTCTAAGTTCTTCCACAAAATTACTCACCTTGGAGTGCTGCATAATAATTATGAACAGAAGTATACCAAAAAAAAACAAATTATAACAACCTAGACTTTCACCTTACCCCAAGGCTTCAACACTACATTACTTAGTTAGAGAAGTTCATATTCATTCTTAAGATTGTTTTTCAATGGATTTTTTGTCAGCTTTGTAGGATAGTGCAGTATATCTTAGCGATGATACTTATGATTCGGCATAATTAGACATTGGAATTAACTAATTGAGTTTAGATATGATGTATTTCATATTCTAGAACAAAATTTAATGTATCAGTTTGGGTCTTAATCTTATATGATCTGCAGTCAGATGTGTACTGTAAAGTTACCTGCCTATCTTTGTGTTGGCCTTCTCTCCTACTTGATGATGGTACCAAGAGAAGAAGAATATAGGATGGAGGAGAAGAGGATTGAAGTGGTGGGCTGGATAAATTAAAATAATGGGAAAAGATTAAAAGATATAAGCACGAAAGAATAAGTACAAAAACTAGGCTAAATATAAAGGGGGGAAAGAGAATAAAAGAACTTTTTTGCTTACATCAGCACCTATTGGTATTATTTAGTCAGTATGTAAGTCGGTGGTTTGACAGGTATGTATTCTAGTAACAAATGTTGCTTTATACTGTGCTTGGGGGAATAGTATTCTATACTGGAAGCGAACAGAATTATGTTAGTGTTTTCATTATTTAGTTCATATATAAAACACGAATTCAAAAGAACCATTGTGATTCAAATCAGAGTTGATGATTCAATATGGATTTTATTTTATATGATTCTTAAAATAGGAATATGATCCATTAGAAATTAAATTCAACTAACCAGAAATAAATATAACCTATTGAAAGCACTAAATTCAACTAATGTTTCAAAGATTAAACCAAGTCATTATAAAAAAGAAGGATGAATCTTATGTTGTATGATAGAAATATAAGGTGGAGGAGATTATAATTTCAAAGTTAATGATTACATACAAAAAAGACCATCATGTTACATGGAGATAGTAAACGATAGCTAAGGTGGCCTCAACATCTAACAAAGTTGAAGAAGAACAAATCACTGAAGTTCATGTTATTGAAAAATTCTCTCCGGTTCATCTTTTCATGTAGCATGCTCGTTGGCCTCTTTCTTTTCTTTCTTTCTTTCTTTCTTTCTTTCTTCAATCGTGTTAATGCTATCAAGACATAATGGATAGCAAAGGTGTAGCCAATTTTTTTCCCATGTTAAAATGTCTTAGGATGAAATTTCTAATTATTTTTTTTAATTTCCATTCATGGAATGAAATAAGATAGGTGGTTAAGTCGTCATGGGTAATTCATCTTGGTTACACAGTTGCACTGTTGTTTTAAAGCCTTCATGGCTAACTTTGATTATGCATGTGGTAAGTCTCCCATTTTAATCTCGTAAAAGTAAATACTCTGATAGACTGTTTGCTAAGCAGTAGAAACAAGGATTTTGAAATGTATCAGTTCATAATTTTTTCTGAAATTGGACAATTTTTGTTGCTTTCATATTTTGAGAGGGGAAATGTGTCCATGCTAATTGATTCAATGTTGCTTCATTTTCCACAACTGTTTAGTTTTTTGTGTATTTATTTGTGAAGGATCTTTTTTGTTATGTGTTCTTCAATATATGTTCAAAATGCATGAATTAAATAAAAAATTGTCTGTCATTTGCAGGCCTGAAGATCTACGGATTCCATTTGAACGGTTTGGTCCAGTGAAAGATGTCTACCTTCCAAAGAATTACTATACAGGGTAAGAAATACTATTCAGGGTACTCCTTTTTGTGACTTCCATCAACCTAGTTTTCCTCTTGATATCAACAAACACTAACATCCAACTGTTGGAGCTATGTGCCATTGCTAAATTACTCTTTCATCATCCGTATCCTCTTTTTGAGTGAGATTTGGAAAGAATAAAGAAACAAACTTCAGTTGAATTTTTCTCTGCATCTTGAGAACATAATTTCTACTTTGAAAGAAAATAAGGTAATGGAGGGGGGTACATAGAAACTGCTGCTTTATTGGATATTTTGCATGGATTGCATTTTGGAATATCAACAACTTCAACTTTGTACAAAAATTGGATATGTATATTCACTTAGAGTTTTCACCTCTCCGATTTCCTTCCACAATTTTGACAAAAAATGCCTCATTGAAACACTTTTAAAAGATCAAATTATGCCAGTTGGTATGATGAAAGTGTTTTTTTTCACCACTAGATGAAGTGCTAAAAAAAGTGAAAACCTTTCAGTCCAAAAAAAAAGAGAAGAAATTAATGGTAGGTTGGTTGTATTAACTTAGGGGGTGTTTGGTTGATGGGTTTGGGAATGAGGGAATGGAATGATAGTAAAAGATAGTGTTTGGATTGTAGGTTTGGGAATGACATTTTGGGAATGATTACTAGATTTATGGGAATCAACCAAACCCATATAACTTGATGGGTTTCATTTCCATTCCTATTTCCATTCCACCCTACTATCAAACTCATACCCATAGTCATTCCCATTATTTAACCAAACACCCCCTTATTAACTGCTCCACTTTAAACTTGACAAAAAAACAAGAAAACCAAAAAGGTGAAAGTCAAAAGATACTATTGCAAAGGAGAAATCTCCAAAAGGGATATGCCAATTGTGGTGCTTGCTCTCCTCTCACCTAGTGCATAATCATACTTGTCCAAGCAACTGAAGCTACTGTATTTGGTCCATCATTGTGGAACACTGTCATCCTTATATATGTAATAGTATTTTAGGACCACAAACAAACAACTCCATTAACTATCTATCATGCTAAACATTTTGTATCAGTCAGTTTCCTTGTAGTGTTGGGTAGTAATTTTTTCCTGTTGGTTTATCTTTGTAAGCTAAACAACCATTTCAGAATAAGCAGATTTGGTCCTCCTTTGTGTATTCATTTCACTGCACTGATGAATTCCGATCTTATGGCTCTGCTGTTGCAGGGAGCCACGTGGCTTTGGATTTGTTAAATTTCGCCATGCAGAAGATGCTGCCGTAGCTAAGCAACATATGAATCGTCAGATTATTGGCGGCCGTGAAATTTCAATTGTCTATGCAGAAGAAAATAGGAAAACTCCTCAAGAGATGCGCATGACGGCAAGGGTTAGGTGTGCTCATCTATACTTTCTGGCATTATCACTTTTTTTTATTAGATGTTGGAAAGCTGTTGGTAGATGTCTTGTTTGATAATCTAATAGTTATCAATTGTATTCTGTTTGTTTGTGGAGTCCATGCCTTTTGGTTAATTTAGTTGTTTCTTCAAGTGATTTTCATAGTAATGAAACCTTCTGCAGTGAAAGATATATGGGAGGAAGAAACAGGCGGTCCATGTCAAGATCTCCCAAACGACAATATCATTGTTAGTATTCCGCTGTATCATTGCATGAAATTCACAAGTCATCCAGTTTTATATCTGCTTGAGTATACTTAAAATGTATCATTCTCTGTGGCAGCATATTCTCATTCTCCTAGTCCTCCCAAGCATGGTTCAAGGTTTGTTACAATACTTGCACTATTGTTTTTGCATGTTATCCGCTAAAAGAAATTAACTGCTGGTTCTTATCCTTGGCATATATGAAAAATCTCTTCATCTATTAAACATCACAATTTAAATATCTTTCGAATGCCTGAGCAAAGGGCATTCATTTTGTTAATAGTTTCCACTGATATAGGAAGGTAAGACTTGGGACCTTCAATTTGTATACTAGTAAATAGTATACACTAATACTGTAATACATCCTACAATATTCTATTTGAAGATTAATAATCGTGCATATCAATGTTCCAAACTTTTTGGAGTAAGTTAAATGGGAAGTCCTTTGCTGAGGAAGAAGAGAGTTGAAGGAAGATGAGTATGAGGTAGAAGAGGAGGTTAACGAGGGAGGGAGAGGAGGAAGTGGCAGACAAGATTGTGACAAAGCGGAGTACCTTTCAAAGTCTCGCTGTGGAACCTTAGTCTGCATTGCCTCTTGAAGGAGGAAAGCAGCTTGTGGTTCTTGCTGTTTGTCACTTGCAGTGGAGGAGGAATGGCTTGCAGCATGCTTCTTGTGTGCTAGGCTGTGAGTGAAAAAAGTTTGCCCATGCCAACTGACACAAACCAAATTTGATTCCTTAGCACAAGTTCTTCAATGACCAGTGACTTGATGGTAGGTTGATGTTAGTGATTGACAATAGATATGCTAAATTGGTAATGAGGCTGTCATCGATAAGCAGCCGCATAATATCTTTGTTCATAATCACAAATCAAAAGCATCAGTATGCATGACACTCATCAAGTTATCAATAGGTCTCTTAGTCTTGCTGGTTTCAGTTTACCCCTTCTTTCATGATCCAGTAGACCTTAAAACGGTTAGCCATTGTCCCAATAGACACAGATTTTACTTGCCAAGGAATTGCACTACATCGAAGAGTCCCCTAATCATCTGAATAGCTATATGATGATTTGAAACTTTTTATAGCTTTGTGGACTTTAGTTTTGCAGTCTCCTGTTTTCCTCTATCCCATATCTCACCAACAGTCTAGTTATCTTTACTGAAAAATATGATAATTATGATGGTACAATTCAAAAATTGAATCGGGTGTTCAATATTTAGTCAAATAAAATTATGTTTACTCTCTCTCTCACTCTCTGTTTTGGGATTAAGCTTTCTTTGTTGTTTAAATTGGATAATGCTGTGTGACTACAAGAAAATTACCCAACCTCCTTGTATTAATGTCTTTCTTTTTTAGATGTAAATTTATTTATTTTTTCATAGCCTTTCCAATGTTCATGCAGATTGTAAAAGTGAATCGAGTATGTAAAGAATCAAAGGTTTAGTAAAAAAGGAAAGTGGAAGCGGGCGTAAAGTTGTTGTTCGCTTATTGATCACCTAATTTGAAAGCTATGAAGAAATTTCAGTTTGTCTTCGTTTTCAACTGAAAATCACTGATTATACATGACTTGGTAGAAATACAAGTCCATTTTAGACTTTCCTTTCCCTCGATAGAAATAACTTTCAGTTCATGTTTTGTTCTCTTAATTGGCTGTTTGATTGTTTTATACTATCCAGTTAAAAAAAAAGAAATTAGAGCTTTCAAAGTTGAAAGAGAGATTCATGAAAAGAGCCTAAAGGGAAATTACCATGATTTCCTGTGATGAGGGTATAATCTTCTTGATGGTGGGGTCATGTGTGATGAAAGTAAGATAATTTTGGCCTAAGAGAGTTGATTCAAAGAGCTGTCGATGCTGTTCAATAAGCAAGTACACCAATAAGAGAAAAAAACATTGCTACCATATATTTTCAGGAGTTGTGATATGTTCCAGGTAAAGTTCACTGCTTCCAGTTCATCAAATTGGAGATGCTGCTTAAGAACCTGTGCCACACTTTTCGACCAATATATTATATTATTGTTCATCATAAAGATCAGCAGATAATTCTTTTGCTTTCTGGCGTTCTTTGCAACTTATAGATCACATATCTAATGCCACAGCACCCTGGGATTAGCGAGCAGTTTGCCTCGTACTATGCTGCGTTTCTGAATAATTACTCACACATGGTCGAATGCAGGGACAATGGAAGGGGCAGCCGTGATTACTACTCTCTGCCTAGATCAGTTTCTCCATCTCTTCACAATGGTAGGGAGTATGGGTCGCCTGATGTTAGGGATTACAGGTCTAAGAGGTCGGAACGTCAGTCTCCAGGTCCTGAGGGTATCGAACAGAGCCTGTCAAGATCACATTCCTACAGGTCAGCCTCATTTCCTCTCATTTTCATTATCTTTATTTGCATATCAAGCTTACTAGTGACCAAATTTATGCAGCCCCAAATGAGCACTGAAAATATTGACGTTCTAAAATGAATCATTTACCAGAATGGGAGAACCAGCTGTAGTAAACACTTTTGCCAAATGCATTTGGTTTTTTCCTTAAAATTTGGTAGCAATGCGCTCGTTAGGCAAATGTTCTACTTGTAACGGATCTGTAGATGTTTTGGAGGCCTTGGTCTAGTGGAATTTTCTGAACCTCTACTTTTTCTTCAGTTGTGAACCTACTTGTTATGCTGTTACGATATTAATCTTGAGTGTTGTCTTGATTTAGATTCTGACTAATCTTATGCAATTCGCCCACACGAATATCTATGTTTTTGGAAAATATTTTGCGGATAATAATAAATTGTTGAATTCTTAATTTGAATCTAGTTGACTTAATTTGATTTTCCATAGGATTGACCATCAAACAATCACCAATACGAATGACAATTTTGCTCGATAAAACTGGCTTGCTACCCACTTAATATGGAAAGGTAATCGTTGTTTTATAGTTCTTTCCACATTTGTTCTCCATAAGTCAACGAAGAGTTCTCATTGCGGTCGTCTATAATATCAATGAGTCTCCAATGTTGATTAAACCCGTAGAGCATATATATTTACAAGTGACTCAACATTGACACCAAAAAAAAACACCTAAATTTTTCTTAATTGGAAATAAGAAGAAAACTCGTGAGGCGTAGTTTGTTATCGAGTGCAAAACTCATTAGTTTGTGGTGGCTCAAGTTCAAGTCTTGAACAAAAATTCACAGCTTCTAATCGCCTACTTTATAGTCTTGAACAAAAATTCACAGCTTCTAATCACCTACTTGAGTAGTATTTCAATCATTAGCCACTTTGCTTGGGCAAGATAGGCGGCATGTTGTTTCGAATTATGTGCTTTCTGCATCTTTGAAATATGCTATCATACAAAAGATCAAATTGTATTCCTGCTCGCTCTCGATTCACAATGAAGAAGATGTGATCGGCTTCAAGGATCCTGTAGTACCTGTGACGGTAGAAAGAAAGATTGGTTCAAATTGGGTAATGTGAGTTGACGAAAGGATTACAAACAAATGGGAACTTAGCTCATCGTTTACGACTGAATACAAGATTCTTGACATTAAAGAAGGAAGAAGGCGAATAGAATGAATCATTGTGCTTGATAAGCTAACAACAACTAGGAGCAATTCATTGCGACATCATAGAAGCATGAGCCATTCATGTTTTGAACTATGCTAAATTCCATGATCATCGTGAGGAAACTAACATGACACATTGTTTCGAACGAACTAATCCTTCATGCTTGTTGCAAGTAATACGGTTGTGTTCCCAGTTCTGGTTAAACAGATTTTACCAGAACCGGAACTTGATTTCAGAGTACAACATCAATGACCATGGAATAAATCACATCTTCAATTTAAACTCACTTCGAGTCGAACCCAAGAATCTGAGATTGTGTAAAGGCAGCATTTGGTTTCCTAATTTTCTATTTTTATTTTCTGGAAAAAGGAAAAACATTGTTTGGTTGACAATTTCCATATTTATTTTTTCTAAAAAAAAGGGAGATATCATTGTATGGGAAAATAGAGAATGCCTAAAAGTCATTTTCTATGACAAGAGAAAATGCATGTTTTTCATAAAACAAAAATAGAAACCAAACCTAAGTTTCTCCAATTGCATGCTTTCTATGGGAAAGAATGTGGTATCGGAAAATGATGATGATGTGCAGGAGTACAAACCATATTCCTGGTTGTAGAGGATGGCATTTTGAGTCATCTGCAACAAATTTGTTCGGGTGTTCCATAGGCAACCTAGGATGTGTCATGGATATTGTATTCAGAGCCCCATCATTGTCTTCCCAATCTTCATCCCTGCTCCAGTGTTCAGAGAATCTCAAATTGGTTTCCAACCATAAACCTCATCTGAAATCCGAACTATACATGAATTAATATACATGTCTGACTCACCGGTATCCTTTGTAAGGTGGTGGAGCATTGCGAGGGAATCGCCACTGGCACATCTGCATGACTCGAAGAAACAGCAACGGGTGGATACCCAAGATACTGGAGGGAATTGTGAACCCAAATACCTTTCTCGTTCTCTTAGTTGCGTAGCTAAAGTAGAATGTGTTGGGGAAGGTTTGAAGTCCCGAATTAAGCCGGATTGAGCCTTGAATTGTTAGGTCAGGTAGGATCCAATCCCCTGAAGCGAAAGGCCCGGTGTTTCCTAAGAGCAGATCAACCAGACCTGAGAGGCCGGCATTCCTCCATCCCATCTGAAAATGATCAAATCCAAAGTTGTAGTAGTGCTTGAGCCATGAAATGTCCAACCAATCATAGATGATAACTCCCAGCCGGCAAAATTGAAGCAGTGATATAGGTTTCATGAACCTACCATCCTCCGGTCTGGAAAACAATACCAAAGGATTAGGAACTCGAAGCAAGTATGCTATCGGGTCTTGAGGAACCAAGAAGTTGCTCACCGCATGCCATCAAAGTAGGCTCTAGTGGTTCCATTGAGCGCGCCGGACAGAGAAGTAAGGCTCAGAACCCAGTCCTCTGAAGTGTCATAGCCACTGAATGCCTGTTGGAGCACCACAAATGCGAGTAAATTCACAATCCTTGTGAGGAAGAAAGCAAGAGATACAAATATGCATCGACTGAGAAAGTAAAGCACCTTATCGGCGAGCATCTGCTGCAATACCCTAACAACCTGAACACCTGCTGAATGCCCAACAAAATGGAGAGGATGGCGTTCGTCCCACGAAGGATAGTGCCCTGCAATCCAGCCAAATTGTTTGGATCCATCAAAGTTTATAATTAGAAATCTAGTTCCAATATTGTACCAAATTTCTATTTTGTTATACAAAAAGGGGGCTTAGAATTCTATTGTTTCAATATTTTGAGATTTAGAAGTATGAACTTCTACAACACTAAGGAATTATTTCTGAACAGGAATTGGATCAAAACAAGCAAGAGAGGATGAGTAAACATGATCTTTTAAAACCGGATAGATAAAAATTTGAACCCTATTTTCCAGTTTTAGCTTGCCTTGTTCATAAATCTTCCCAAATTGTGAATGTCGAGAGATCCTGCTATGCTCCTCGCCGTAGTCCACCTGCCCTCCCTTCAGGTAATAGAACAGTTCCCTTGCCCTGTGCTCAAAGGTATATCGAGTTTATTAAATCCAAAAGGTGAAATCGATTTTTTTTTTTCTATCAGATTCTCAAAAAAGAAGGGAAGCAACCGAGCCAATAATTTTGAGAAGAAGCACCTGTCATGGATGCTGGTTAGGGATCCCAGATCAGGGACCAGAACACGCTCATCCTTCTTCTCCGCCCCGGCGAAGTAGGACAAACCGCCAAGTCTCTGCAACCCAAACAAAACCCAGAGTTAATGCGATATCGATGAAAAGAAAGGTAAAATCACAATCCCGATCAAGACATTTACCCCTTTTCCGAATCCGAAGATACCGTGCACCAACACGATAGGCGGCGGGGAACCCTCGAACACCACCGGCGGCTGGCCCCTTCCCTCCGCCTCCCTCTGCCAGGCGCCGAGGTTGAAGACATTAGGCCGCAGGCAGTCGGTGACGGCCTGCGACAGGTCGGACGCCAGCGCGGCGCTGAAGATGTAGAGGCCGAAGAGTAGGTGCACCGTCACGCTGACGAAGAGCTCCGTCAGCCCGAGGATTCCGATCGATAGCCTCGCCATTTCTCCTCCCGAAACGAAGCAAAAAGAGCTCCCTTTCTCGGCGTCTATCCCCTCCTAATCTTCGATCGAAAGCGAAGGAACAAGAAGACGAAGAGAGGAGGAATGGAAGAAGGCTCAAGCCACGACCTTCTTCCTTCTTCTCATCTTCTTCCAAGATTCTCTCGATTTTTCTTCGCACCTTGTGATTCGGAAGAGGAAAAGGAACGCTCTTGCCTGCATTTATAGGACGAGTCTTTGCCTTGTGAAGAAAGGCAGCAGCAAAAATGATCAACCAACGTTTTCGCCAATTTTTCGACGAAATTTCAAAATGCACCCTCCTAAGTTATCTCATTGAACGTGCCCCTCGTACTTTTTAAATTGTTAAAATATCCTTTATAATTCTCAATCGGCTTGCAAATTTCCACTTATACCCCTAACCAAGGATGGGTGATTCATAAATTTTGCAATCGCGCTTGATTCGATCAGCATCCGGTCTGCTTTAGGTCAGGAGGACGCACTCACATGTCCCACTCTGTGCTAACTTGGTCGTCTTGCCATGTCGTTATCCTGATTACACTTAGCCGAGTTGGTCCGAGTATCGACTTACCAAGCTGAGTTGAGCTAATCTGAGTTGGTCTGAGTTATCGACTTGCCGATCTACCAACCTACCGAGCTATGCTAAGCTGTTGAGTTACCAAGTCGCTAGGTCGAGTCCTATGAGACATGGGCCATGATTCTCCACTTTTATGCTTTGAAAAAGAGCTTCCTCGGATTCTATTTCTTTTTCTTTTCTTTACATACTACTCATCCTAATGACTTAGATATTGGAGGGACTTTCCTAGGTCAATTCTTGATGAGTCCTTTAATACGTATTACCACATCAACCCTCTATTTTTGCTCCACCAGTAGTAGTGAATATTGATTTTTAAATAAGATATTTTATAACCATGAATTGGGCATTGATAGTCATTTAAATTGTAGCATAATATTTTGATATTTTAACTTTTTATAGGCATTTTAGGGGCATTTCAAATAAGGAGATTGTAAAGGCAGGATTATTAGAATTGTAGTTTTTAATCTCGATGATATTTTTAAAAAAGAAAATGAAGATTTGATGAATCTATTTGCAATAAGATATTGTGATTTGTTTGTTCGCGATGTATTAATGATTGGTAGAACCTTAAATATTTGAGAGCTATCTTAAAAAGATAAAACTTTAGGGAGTGAAATTGAAAATTGCCTCCTTTCATTCTCCTGCTTTCTTGGCTGGTCAGCAATTGGAGGCGTGGTACCACCAATGCCCCTCTTTTGCATTAAATTCAAGTCTAGAACCTTCATTTGAATCTTGATTATTCATCAGAATATATTCTTATTTATTTATTTTAATTGTTTTTTTAATGTATTCTTAATTTCAAATAGGATAAGTCAACAAGAATGCTTCTATTTCCTTGTATAAACTCAGCCACAAAAAAACACCTTAGATTTTCCTTAGAATTTATTATTATTATTATTATTATTATTATTCTAATAGTAAATCATAAGAGCACTCACGATCAATTATTTTATCTAAAAATTTTACTCTAAATTTTAAATAGGATAATTAAAAATCTTTTATATCAATTAGCTATCCATTTCTTAAATTTTATATTTATAAACAATGCTTCTTTAAATTTAAAAAATACAATTCATTCCCTAAATATTATAAAAGAAAAAGAGAAAATAGATATATTATATGATGAAAAGTGAATATTTAAATTTAATAAAATAAATTTTTTATCCGAAATTATATATTTTGGATAAGAAAGCTAGTGTGGATGCACTAACATATTTTCCTAAAACTTTCTCGTTGTGTCTCTATGACGTATGTGCTAAAGTAATCAGAGAGCTTCTTGCTGTAAGAGATATTGGGATGAATAAAATCATCTTTTACTATAATAGAATAGTCAGAGCTATTTTCACGGGACGGACAGATGGTCATTACATGAGACATTGCCATCAAGAGGGACTTTCCTCATGATTTACACAAACAGATGATCTCGTAATTTATTTATCTACAAATGACTATGACACCGATTGTGTGGGACGTCTGAGGTTAACGTATAACCTTTTGCCACCTAGTCATGATTTACACAAACAGATGATCTCGTAATTTATTTATCTACAAATGACTATGACACCGATTGTGTGGGACGTCTGAGGTTAACGTATAACCTTTTGCCACCTAGAGTAATTAGAGTTGCGAGTGCAATTTTTAGCTGATACAAAATATCTCGTTGAATATCTGATCTCTCATTGTGTTAGGATAAAATACCCCTTAATTTATTTGTCTGTATCTTACCGTGAGACCAATGATACTGTACCACTTGGGATGAGTGATATTACCTTTTACTCAAATAGAAAAATCCAGAGTTGGCACCCAGATTTGGAGACTTGAGCAAATATTAAATCATGACAAAAACGATGGAAATACCATCACACATGGGAGCATACTTCGTATCTGATTTATTCCCTCCAATTGATGTGAGACAGTTATAGGGACTGCTAGGGTGATAGATTTTACTTTTGCATGATAGAGTATTTAAAGCAGGAAACGTAATGCTGAGTTCAACTTCACATTTGGAGGTCAATGTATAATTTAATTTAACATTTACTATCCTTATTCAAGTATAATTTAATTTAACATTTACTATCCTTGTTCAAAAAGTCAAAACTGTTAGGACCTCTTTGAGAGATTGAGGGGGTGAATAACTCGTCGTGTTTCAATAATGTTGGTTTTGCAACGGATTAAACTCGAAGCATATTCACAATGATAACACTATGAATTTCTTGGTATCCACCTCAAGAAGAGACGATTAATTCAAAAATCTGGCCCCACTCACCCATCCACTATCAAATACCTCCTTCTCGGAAACACTCCGGAGGCGGAGAAGCCTCGTACAAACTCACACACAAGAATATACAAGAAGAAAGAAATATAAGCTAATACAATGTCAACTCTTACAAGATTTACAATGAAGAAACTCTAGCTTGTTCTTCTTCTTGCCTTGGAACACCTCTTGATCTTGAAAGTGCAATGACACTTGTCTCCAAGAAACTTCAAGAACTAGTGGAAGGTTGTGAGCTCGGTGGGAGAGGATAGAGCGATACCTGAAATAGTGCGTCGAAACCCTTTTATCGGGCGCACAATGGCTAGATTTTCAAGCTTAATCGACTAGCCTAGTCGATTAAGACATGCTGAATCGATTAGCCAGATCGATTCAGCAACATTCTGTTCGATCACAAGAAATGACTTAAGCGATCAACCTGGTCGTTTAAGCTTCGAACAGAAACATTCTGTTCGAAGCAGAAACACACCGTAAGCGATTAACCTAATCGCTTACGGTGTCTAATCGATTACACCA
Organism: Zingiber officinale; assembly: GCF_018446385.1. Classification (NCBI taxonomy): domain Eukaryota; kingdom Viridiplantae; phylum Streptophyta; class Magnoliopsida; order Zingiberales; family Zingiberaceae; genus Zingiber; species Zingiber officinale. Next base: position 37,726,868 of record NC_056001.1, read on the forward strand.
ATCGATTAGGAAATCTTCCTGGCAATTTTAAGCTTAAATGATTGATCTAATCGCTTAATCTATGGTAATCGACTAGGCAAATCGAGTACCACACCCTAACTTCCAAAACCTAAGTCTAGGGTTTCTTGCCCAACATCCGGTCAACCATGACATGTTGGGACTTCACATTGCTTAACATCTGGTCAACCTTGACCTGCTGGGACTTTTTCACCAAGTTTCCAGTCAATCCTTTGACTCACTTGGACTTTTTCTCCTTGTGCCAAGTATCCGGTCAATCTTTTAATTTACTTGGACTTCCAAACACCAGATGTCCGATCAACCTTGACCTACGTTGATTTCTATATGTCTGGCTTCACTCACCAGGACTTCTTCACTGTCTATCTTCACTCACTAAGGTTTTTCGTCACCTAGCTTCACTCACTAGGATTTTCACTTGGCTACACTCATTAAAATTTTCTCACTTGCCTGGTTTCACTCACCAAGACTTTCACCTGCCTGGTTTCACTCACCAAGACTTTCCAATATCAAGTGCTCGGACAACACTGACCCACTTGAATTTCATCATCTGCCAACATCTCCGTTGGGCTTACACTTACCTAAGACTTCCCAGTCAAGTATCCGATCAACCTTGACCTACTTAATTCTTCTTCACATAAAACTAGTCAAACATTGACCAAAGGAGAATTTCTCTAACAATCTCCCCAAATGGATGATTGCACTTGTAGTCTCCATACATTGTCAAATATCAAGACTCAAGCTTGAGCAAATTCAAGTTTAGTCAACTTGGTCAACCTTGACATACAAAAATTGCACCAACAAGAACTATTCGTTCATCGTACCAGAAGTCAAAAACTATGAAATTATTGCTACAACATGATCGTAAACTGAAGTAATTGAAAGTAGACTTCTCACTCCCTCGACATTTTAAGGTGGCGGTGGTGATGGACCTGCTTGATTGTGGTGTTCTTCGTTGTCTCTGGTGGTGGTGGTGGTGATGGTTTTGCTTCTTCAGTGAGCTTTTGTTAGTAATGCATGTCTTCTCACCCCGACCTCATCACATAAGTGCTCCACCGCCCCCTCATCCCCGCCCTACATCCGCCACCCTACCTTCTTTGCAAACGCCATCTTCTCCTTTTGCTCCGCCGTGAACTTGGTCTGGAACCTCTTCCTCAACACCATAAACGGTCGCTACGCCGTAAGATCCTTGCTCGACGGCTTCATTCCCGCTACCACCATGCTGCTATTCCCAACCTGCACTATCAGGCGGGATGCAACGTCGAAAGCCTTCAAAAGCCCTAACCATGGTCTTTTTGGTGGAAGCTCCAATGGCAATCACAGGCGGCACACATGAGCGCCTTTGCCAACACTCAACGTGAACCCACAACAACCGTCGAGTGGGGGAAAAAAATCAAAAGGTAATTTTGAAAAAAAAAAATTAACACGAAATCATAGAAAACCTTATACTTTAGAAGCATTCCGATTTCAAATTAAATCTCTCATTTTCTGACATGACAAACATACTCAATTAATATAGCGGACATACTCCATTACTAAGAATCATTCATTATCTAAACTATTTTTATGGATAACTTTAACTATAACTAAAATTATCAATAATAACTTTGAACCAAAATAATCAAAGGGAAAGGGTTAAGACAATCTTCTCCTAATTTATCTAACAAATAAACTCAAAATATAACTTATATAAAATATTTATCTCATTTAAAATTCTTCATATTATATTATGGTTGTAACATGAAAGTGAAACATAAGTAACAATTATGATTTTTTTTATTTGTTTTTTATAATAATTAAATAGATGGGGACAAGAAACGGTGAGCCACCATCTTATCCTCACAGATAACAATTCAACATTTTTTGTATTAAAAATAAATCAGGCTGAAATAAAAACCAAATCAGCTGAAGCTCTGGAGCTTTCTCTTTTGTGGAAGTGGCAAGAGGATTCCAGAAGACACTACATAGGCAAACACACGTTTCCTTCCATGAAGCAATCAAACATTATAATTCTTTTCCTATTTTATTTATGCAAGAATGAAAAGAAACAAACACCTAAGAAAGTTTAAGGGAAAAATGGACTCTCTATTTATTATTATTATTTTTTTATATGGTCCAGTTCAGAGGTATAACATGTTCCTTGTCTAAAGAATGAAAGTTAAGATTTAGATCCGGTCCAGTTCAGATAATTTCTTTTTTTGGTTTAGTGTAAGCTTTGAGATATGTAAGGATATATATAAATAGACTGAATGAGCAAGGAAGGAGAACAATGTTGCAATGCATCGAGTCGATGCGTTGCCTTCAATGTCTCCATCTTGAATACTAACTCTATTCTACCAGTTAAGTCTCTAATCAAAGCATGAAATTTTCATTCATGAGCATCAAGAAGTAACAACCAATTTATGTCTTATTATTCTTTTTTCATCTTACAGCCTTTCTAGAGCAAAGAATCGGTGACATACCGTCTTGATATGCTGAGTAGGTCCTTCCCTGCAAACGGAGATGACCACTCAGTTAACCCAGAGGAGTTTGAAGACTCCTCGGCTGTGAGACCGCCATCCTGCAGCCAAGGAATGTAGGCACTGCCTGATGAATTCACGGCTGGCCTTGGCACCTCGCCACCCATGAACATGGTGGACCATGTTGATGATGAGTCAAAATTCCTTGTGGAAGGCTCCATAAGAGCTTTATCCATCCTCCAATCTACACGAGTATAGTCGTATCGTGTAGACACACCAGAACTCCAGTCGACTGAGGATGGAGGGGATGGCCCGGAAGGGAGACCAGCAAAGCGACTGGGGGAAGAAGGAACCGCAAAAGATGATGCTGAAAAGTTTGAGTTGAATGGAGTGCCCCAACCAGTTGCAAAAGAATCCAGATCCACTGAGCTAGCACTGGGAGCTCTGAAATGATTCTGGTTAACGAACTGTTGAGCAGTAACACCATGCAAACCCAAGTAAGATGAGTTTGGCCTCAAGCTTCCATTTTCCGCGATCATCTCCACACTCAACATACCATTTGGATATGATCCTGTGGAAGAGGGTAACGATGCACTGGTGTTCCTGCTTGTCGATGTTAAGTTTTGTTTGGGAGGAATAGATTGGGGCCGCTGCATTACAATAACAGGCTCCCTCAATGTTAGTGATGGCATGTTAGCCTTTGGCTCATTACTCGTCATCAGCATGTATGGGTTAGATGGAGGTGCGGCTACCTGCTGAGACGATGGCATAGATAATGAAATGGAAGGAACAGAGCTAGCATTGGACCACCTTTTATCCATGGGAGTAACAACTTTTGTGGGAGTAACAAGTTGGGGTGGTCTTCCCCACTCTGGTTTGGGCTGCATCCTCCTCAAAGACTGCAAATTCTTGTTTGAAGAGTCCACAGTTCCATTTATCACAGCTTTATTATCGCTTAAATTGCACTCACCTATCCGTTGTTGAGTGACAACTGGAATTATTCCCTTCTGTTGCGGTCTTAACAATCCATTTTGAACAGGCATTATCATCTTATTGCCAAGGCCACTTTCTGAGACAAAATTCTCAGCTTCTTCCAATTTTGATGAAGCAGATTTTCCTTCCTGATTCTGTTCCTTCAAAGTCTCTTCAGCTTTCTCCAAGTCACCCTCACATGCTACTACTGTCCTTTCGACCTCTTGCTTTGTGCACTTGAACTTCATCACCATATCTGATAACTTTGCGAGCTCTGCTGTAATGTCCATCTTCCACTTGCCAGAATTGTCTGTGTTGGAAGAAATTTGGAGTTTGTTTTCTTCACTCAGTTCAAGGAGCCACGCAATGGATTCTTCAACCCGTCCTTCATTTTGTATCAGTGCCATTGTTGACTCTTCAGGAGAGAAACCCATTGCTACAATTTTCTGAGCAAGCATATCTAGTTTCCAAGACATGAGGTATCCACTACAGCGTTCATGTAGATCCTGAGCCCGCCTTTCCTTCTGCCGTTGATGTTTTCTCTCATTTTTCTGCCGAATCTTCTCCCTCTTATCCGTGTCACAACCAGGTACAGGTTCTGTGCGAGATACAGTACTAGTAGTTGTTTTCTCCTTCTGGTCCTCTTCACCAGAACCATTATGATTAGACATGGAATCTAACTCGCCACTTGTACCAAATGAACTAACAGACTGATTCTCTGTTTCATCTATGGTTCCAAGACGCCCATTGTTTTGGCTTGTTGCTATGGAAACAGTGGCAGACACATCAAACTTGTGGAATTTGCCGGTCACTGGATTATAAACATTGGAGGGGACACCATTTCCGTGGTTTGGAAGGGCTAAAGAAGGTTTTGAAGAGACTTTGCCATTTGCTTTGACTACCTTTCCAGACAATTTGCCTGACTTAGATTTAGTTGCTGGGGACATTTTACTGCATGAGACCATTACAAAAGAAACATATTAATAAATTGCTCAAATCATTGGATCAGCAAACTTGAGACAAACATGGCTCTGCTAAATGATGCTGACAACTCAAACAATCTAATAGCTCAGTAACATGAAACTACAGGATTAACATAACAAGAAAACTATCGAATGCATACCAAGGACTCCATCTCAGCACAACTGAGAAAGGAACAACAATTCCAGATGCCCTACATCTGCCACATGTGAAAGTTTGATATGCATCCATTTGGTTACCCGATTGAATGGTTGAATTTCAAATGTGCAAGAAGTAATATCAGTTTATCATGCCACCATGTCGTTACTGAATGTTGGTATTATCCGAGGACAAGTAGATTTCACCAATCTGATAGATATATTGTGCAAATTGGCCACCAAATTAAGCATGAAAAAAATGAGTTCTGACTTAATTTTTTCTAAACAACAAATTCTAAAAAACACTGCTTGGGTCATTTTTTTTTAAAATCAAACCACAAAAAGGAAGATGCTACAGATTAAAAACAAACAAAGGAGAAATCAGAAAAAGAAAGGAAAATTTAACTTCATAAATGGAGAAACAATCAAATTCATCATTTGTATTTTCAAATAAAAAGAACATTGTAATAGAGGAGGAAGATGATGATCATGATATTCCACATTCATCACAAACCCTATTGGCAAATCTAAGCCAGTGTCTAATAGCAGTCTCAAAGTAATAAACCCACACTCATCTCAATAGCCATGTAATGGCTACTTCAATTGTACATCTGCTTGGTTGTTAAAATTGGTCAACTTAATCCAAATTGATAATGCCTGATACAGTACAGTTAATAATTGGAAACAAAGAATGTGAAACAATTATTTTAAAGTGAGAATATGGTGTGGGGCGACTACAATGCACAGTGGGCAATATGAGGTTACAAATTACTGCTTCCAGCATCACCTTAGTTTGGCGAATGCAACAGCAAATGGATCACCCTTGTTATTTGGCACTTATTCACATACATGGCCTTTCCATTATCAGTTACTTTTCGCTCTATACAAATGTTATGTGGGACTTCACTCAATAAGATATCTTTTCTTCAAGTATCTTTTCAAGTACAACAAAATCAAACAAAACATTAACCAAAATCACCAAATCAATAAAAGAAATTGGATAGATGGACAACTTTGAAACCTATTTGTAACATTCTTCTAGCAGTCGTTCGCGACCCCATGGTGCTTCATTACTACATAACACACACTGGACAATGCTCTCTATTGTTCATAGTTCCTACACTTCATTGCACATTGGTTTTGCATGAAACTAAGCATTTCGACCCAACCAGCCATTGAAGCTTTTGTTTATTGTTGTCAATTTGATAAAACAAGAACTCAGCTACCACACCTGGTCAGCTACACCCGAGAAATAGAGAAGGGCTCACAATTATTGTTGCCCCTCATGCCATTTTAAATAAAATTCAAAATAAAAACCAACTTATGTTATTACTAACCATGAAGTTTTTTTTTTTGGGATTTTAATAATCCTCTAAATTATGCTTCATTATCAGACAACTCCTTTATATATCAACATGTATTCCTTCTTAACCATCTAAAGTAATCAATCTAATACAAAAATCTAGGTGTTACTTTACTAAAGAATTGTGATTTACTGATGACAACATGTATTTACTATATATATGAATGCATTTAAACACTAAGATTTTAGTAATCTTGGATTCCTTGAGAATCTCTGCTAATTCAATTTGCATTCGCAAATTATTTACAATTGTATACTGTCTCAAAGAAAACATCCGCAGATATCAAGTAATACCCACACATAAATTGCATTAAATGCAAAATATTGACATATTTGTTTTCCTACAATCCTATCTTGTACAAGTGTATAAATACCGTGGTTCAGCAAAATTCATGTAATAAATAATTAGCCATGGAAAATGAAATTCAAATTATTAAACAAAAACATGATGTTGCTTGCAGAAAATATACAAGAACATACTTTCATATGATAAAAAACCAAAAGAACTCTTGGTCATCACCGGATAAGATATGCACAAAGTGAATGCAATCTAAAACAGATTGATCATGAGTCCAAATTTAAGAAACCTCTGAAACCCAAACCTGTATAACTGCCAACAATCACTAGGATAAAACTATTGAATGCATTAACCGTTTATTAAATCCCATAATCATAAATAAGAAGAAAAAACACCGCAAAATAAAAAGAAAAGCCATAAATTTCGATTCTACAACCCAAAGCTTCACCATTTGGCAAGCGTCTCCTTTGCAAAAGCAAGAACGGTACTGCAGTAGAAGTGTAGCAGAATTTTCGTCCTAAGGAACAGTGAAATCTCACAAAAGCAAACGAACGAATCCACAGATCTAACAAGCAAGCAACGTATGAAAATTGCACAACTTTCGCCCTATGGACACCCCACTAATTTGTCCAAGTGATAAACGACCAAATTCAAATTGCAGCATCGCTCAAATGAGTATCCCAAAAACCTAAATACCGGTAGAAATCCTTCCAAAGTCACCTCCCACACACAACATCACGAATAATCGCACTGCCCATCAAGACGCAATAAATATAACAACCAATACGAAGCAGAACAAGAAGAATACCCATGTGGGAACAAATTAATGCATATCATACCAAAAACAGCTGGAAAACAGGAACGGAATGGAACAAAACAGACGGACGATAAATAAGATACCAATCTGATGCTGCGAGCACTAGTCGTAGGCAGCGGCGGAGGCGACGACCGGGGGCGCGATCGAGGGGCGGAAGAAGGTAGGGTTTTGAAGGGGAGGGCAATTGGGAGCGGCGACGAGAGCGAAGCCGATCTGTTTCGATTTTCTCTCTCCTAAGTCGTTGCGGCCGAAACGCGGACGCGAACGCGTATTAAACCGCAATGGAAGTGGAAGATTTTGGGGTCCGGATGTCTCCCAAAAATAATATCAATGCATTGCCACGTAGCGAGCTGTGAGTCGATCACGTGTAATTTTTGAACTCTTCGGCCGACCGGTCGAACCGGCGGTTCAGATTGAGCCTAACATACCGAGGCCGGCCTGAGGCGTGGATTAAAATTAAATCAACATGTTTAAAGAAAATAAATCTAGTTTTAACAACTTTTAATTTTAAAACTATAAAATTTATTATCATTTTCTAAAATATATAATGTTGAAGTAAATTTAATTAAGTTAGAATGATTTTAATTTATTAAGTCAAAAAAAATATTTTTATGTATAACAGTGTGTAATAATTTTAATTGTTTTAATGTAATGATAAAAAAGGACGCCTTGTTTATAATTAAAATTATTATTTGAAATTAATATTTCTTTCTCTGTTTTTCGGTATTATAAGTTTTCCACTTTAACCTCGATTTCAGAAAGTTCTCGTAGGATTCACCGGGGAGCTCGAACGCGATCGGTTGGGGGCTCTGTCCTCCGTCACTTGCTTTGTTCTGCTCTCAGGTTTCAGCTTTAGTCTACCCTGTTCTTGCCGGTTGCTTCATTTACTTTCTATATTAGTTTACGAATGCCACATCGTTTTTTGTTTCCTGTTTTTTTTTTTCTTCTTTGCTGTTATTGGGTACTAGTTGATCCATAGATCGTGTTATCAAGTTTTTGAATCCGGAAGAAGAGTGGGGATTCTTATTTACGTGAAAGACTGCTCTAAATGATTTACTCTTGATGCAATTTAAGCACACTACCTGTTTGGACGCCGATTTCATGTTTTGTTCAAGTTCTGTAGCTTGGTTTACTTGGAAAGGGTGAAAATTTGTGGATTATTTGGGTGATTTGATGATGGGCATAACGATTCGGAGCTCGTGTATGTGGGAGTGAGATTGGATTTTGGTGGGAAGAGGTCTGTGGAGTAAAGATACAACATTTCTGATACCCATAATTAGGAGTTTTTTCATGCTTTTTTCGTATTAATAAAAACCTTTGAATTTTCATACGGCTGTCAATTTGATGTTCCAGGGATGACAGTGTTGTTGTGCCTCTTATGCTTTCTGGTTTAAAGATAGGTTGAAGAGCAGATTAAATACTCAAGCAAGGTTTTCGTTTGTTGATGGCGTGTCTTCTTTTTTCCAGATCAGCATGGCTGGGAGAGATCGTGTGCCTCGTCAAGCGTTTGAAGAGTGATGGCATGAATATCCTGCTCCTCCTGAACGGTCATTTGTTCAAGGTCTAATAGTTCGCCCCCCTGACCCTGCAGAATTGAAGACAAACTTGAATTGCAAATGCTGGAGATAAGGAAACTTTTGGTTGACAATCATAGGCTAGCAGAGGATTGAATGTCTTTGCATCGGGAGATGATTGATACCCAGGAGGGAATCGGTCGGTGGACATGGTGATTACAAATATCCATGCTGAGAAAGAAACCCATGCAAGGGAGTTGATTGAGAAAGGTCTAAAGCTTGAGGCTGACCTGAGAGCTGCTGAACCTTTAAGGGAGGAAGTCATACATCTTCGTTTGCAAATTAAGAAGTTAACTTCTACAAAGCAGGAGCTCACCAACCAGGTTCAATCTCTGACACAAGAATTAACAAGAGTGCGAGCTGATAATCAACAAATCCTCACTATGAAGGCTGAAATTGATAAGCTTCATCAGGAACTTATGCGTGTTTGGTTGGAATTTCACTCACTCAGTGACTTAAACAGCGAATTTTATCGACATAGCATCTAAATTATTTATTGGTAGGACGGGTATTGAGTACGAGAAGAAAGGAAACTATAAACTAATGGAACAAAAGCAGTCAATGGAGAAAAAGTTGATTTCCATGACATGTGAGATTGAAAAGTCGCGTGCTGATTTGGCTACCATGGATGGGAGACCATGGGTTGTAGGTAAATCAGTTAAATTCCTTTTTTCCTATATCTCAGAACATATTTGATAGATAAGGCTTCATACTTAGAGAGGATTATTGTTGACAATGTGAAATTAGAAATTGTTCCAGTTAAACTCTCATATCTACTTTACAATTCTCAACTTACATTGTTACCTGATTTAATGTGTTGTTTGAACATGGTTAATAGTTTCCCTTGTTCTTAACAATACATCACATTTCAGAGTGATCATTGATTTTGCCAAGGATCTTTCTTAACTTTTCTAGTTTGTTTCAAAAAATTTTCCTTCTTTTTCCTTATGTTCATTTTTAAAAAAAAATTCTGGTTAGTTATTTTCAATTTGCAATTTATGATGATCTTCCGAAGGTGGTGGAGGTATTGGGATGAAGTTTAGGAGCCCTGAAGGTCCAATTTGTTGACGAGTGGCTCATATTTGGATGAAGGGATGTCATGGAAGAAAAATATGTTAAGATTTTTCGTAATAAAATTCTGTTAAGATTTTATATAACAGAATTTTGTTATGTTTTTCATAACAAATTCTGTTACGTTTTTACCGGGTCTGGGGGGTTTAGCAGTATTTATAGGGATCATTGTAAACCCATTGTAGATCAGAAAACACAAGAATCATTAGATGTGATTCTCTTGTGTAGAAGAGAATTCTAATAAAGCTTCGGCCGTTTCGTGGAGTAGGCAAGTCGCCGAACCACGGTAACTCTTTTTCTTTCTCTTCTTCTTCTCCTTCCTGGTGTTTGCTCTCTTTTGTGCGTCTTTGTCTTGTTGTTCCGCGCGATCTCTTTTCTCTCTTCCTCTTCTTCCGCGGTTCAGAAAGGTTGAGAGGTATTGCCCCCTCTTTGCACAACAATTGGTATCAGAGCTCCAGGTTTTTGGCAGATTTCTTCAACATGTCGGGGACGACTTCTGCGAAGTTTGACGGAACCGGAAACTTTGGATTATGGCAGAGAAGGGTCAAGGACTTGTTGGTGCAACAAGGCATGGCGAAGGCGCTAGGAGAAAGAAAACCGAAAGCATGGAGAAATCAGATTGGAAGAACTTCGCGAAGGCAGTAGAACAATCAGCTTTGTCTTACGGATGACGTGATGTACCATGCCATGGACGAGGAGTCACCGGTGACAGTTTGGCAAAAGCTGGAAAGCCAGTACATGTCAAAATCATTGACAAACAAGTCATATCTCAAGTAGAAATTATTCGGGCTGAAGATGACAGAAGGAACCGATCTGAGCCAGCACATCAACGTATTCAACCAGATTGTAAGTGATCTGAAGCGGATTGATGTGAAGATCGAAGACGAAGACAAGGCGCTGATGTTGTTGAATTCTCTACCTTCATCTCCTACGTACGAGAATTTGGTTACTACTTGAAACTCTCAAATTGGAGGAGATCACAAGTGCGTTGTTAGGTTTTCACCAAAGGAAGAAAACAAGCGATGAAATTTCTCAAGGAGAAGGATTTGTGGTAAATAACAACCAAGAGCGTGGTAGGAGCAAATCTCGATATGGATATGACAACAACAACAAGACTCGTTCTAAGTCGAGAAGGAAGAAGGTGATCACGTGCTACAAATGTGGAGGTAAATGTCATATCAAGAGAAATTGTCCAGAGATAAAGAAATATGTTGCAGAGAACAAAAGTAGTTCGGCAAAGTCTGCAAACATAGTTGAAGAAGAAAATTCAGAAAGCGGTGATGGAGATATGCTATCAGTTATGTCAAGTTCGGAGCAGCTGACGGATGCATGGATTTTAGACTCTGCATGTTCATATCACATGACTCCAAACAAGGATTGGTTTGACACCTATAGGGCAGTGGATTCTGGTTCAGTGTTGATGGGAAACGATGCATCATGCAAGGTTATCGGCATAGGGAATGTCAGAATCAAGATGTTTGATGGTGTGATCAGAACTTTATGTGATGTCAGATATATACCAGAGCTAAGGAAGAACTTGATCTCACTAGGCACACTGGATGGTATTGGTTGTAATTACAAATCGGTGAGCGGGGTGATGAAAGTCGCAAGGGAGCTCGACGGTAATGAAAGGACAAAAGGTAGCAGGAAAATCTACAAGTTGATAGGGACTACAGTTGTAGGTGGAGTCGCCTCGGTGGAGTCTGAATCAGATAGTATTGTCTTGTGGCATATGCGGCTAGGGCGTATGGGTGAACGTGGGATGCTAGAACTTCACAAGAGAGATTTGTTGAAGGGTGTCAAACGCAAGCTTGAATTCTGCAAATTCTGTTCTTGGGAAACAGAGCAAAGTGCAATTTAAGACGGCAACAAACAAGACGGAGGGATTCTGGACTACGTACATACGGATCTCTGGGGACCAGCCAATATAGCATCACGTGGAGGGCACTTGTATTTTGTGAGTTTTACGATGATTTCTCACGAAAGGTATGGGTATACTTTATGCGTCACAAGTCGAAACTTTTGCAAAGTTTAAATTGTGGAAAACTGAAGTAGAGAACCAGACCGGAAGGAAGATCAAATGCCTTAGGTCAGATAATGGGACTGAGTACAAATTCAAAGTTTCAGGAATTTCGTGAGCAACATGGGATAATGAGGCACTTCTCGATTTGCAGGACACCTCAACAGGACGAGGTAATGGAAAGGTTGAACAGGATAATCATTGAGAAGGCTAGATGTCTCAGGTTGAATGCAGGGCTTGCAAAGAATTTCTAGGCAGAAGCGGTTAACATGACATGTTATCTCATTAATAAATCACCAAGGGCAGTACTAGAAGACAAAGCATCAGAGGAAGTATGGATAGGGAATCAAGTAGATTGCTCTCATCTTTGAGTTTTTGGATGTCCAGCCTATATGCATATATCTAGTGAGGAAAGATCAAAGCTAGATGTGAAGTCAAAGCAGTGCATTTTTCTGGGAAATCAGAAAGGAGTTAAAGGCTTCAAGCTTTGGTATCCTAAGGCAAATAAGGTGGTGATCAACAGAGATGTGGTGTTTGACTAGAAAACTATGTTACAGCGTACTCAGGAAGAAGGAAAGGAAACACCACAAAGCAACAAAGAGAAAGATATTGTGCAGGTGGAGCTAGAGACTCATTACTTCGATGATTCTAGCTCAGAGCACATGGAGCATCGCACTATAGCTAGTGGTAGAACGAGACGAGTCGTAAAACCACCCACTAGATACGGATTCGAAGACTTGGTATCTTATGCACTTACCACTAGTAGCGGAGACCCTACATCTTTTCAGGAGGCAATACATAGCTCTGAAAAGAACAGGTGGACGGGGGCTATGGCAGAGGAGATGGAGTCGTTGCATAAGAACCAAACGTGGGATCTAGTGGAACTTCCTGAAGGAGAGAAAGCTATAGGGTGCAAGTGGATATTCAAGAAGAAAGAAGCAATGTCAGAGGGAGAAGAAGTGAAGTTTAAGGCTCGGTTGGTAGCAAAGGGGTATTCACAAAGAAAGGGGATTGACTATGAAGAAATTTTCTCTCCAGTGGTAAGACATACGTCAATTAGAGCGGTATTGGTTTTGGTGGCACATCACGATTTGTATTTGGAGCAAATGGATGTGAAGACGGCATTTCTTCATGGAAATTTGGAGGAGCAGATTTTTATGTCACAACCCGAGGGATTTAGTCAGCCCGGACAAGAGCGGTTGGTTTGTAAGTTGAAGAAATCGCTCTATGGATTGAAACAATCTCCTAGGCAATGATACAAACGTTTTGATTCATACATGATTCTAAACGGATATTGGTGATGGGAGGATGACTGCTGCATATATGTGAAGGGCCTTGAAGATGAATCACCGATTTTCTTACTACTATACGTAGATGACATGCTCATTGTTGCGAAGAAGATGAGAGAGGTTGACAAATTGAAGAGGCTACTGAGCAAGGAATTTGACATGAAAGATTTGGGAGAGGCCAAGAAGATTCTTGGGATGGAGATTCACAGGAATAGAGTTGCAGGGAGATTATGGTTGTCTCAACGTAGCTATGTGGAGAAGGTGTTGGATAGGTTCAACATGAAGAATGCAAAGTCGGTGAGCACACCCCTGGCGCATCACTACACAATGTCCAAAGACGGATGACGAGATCCAAGAGATGTCAAAGGTTCCTTATGCCAGTGCAGTTGGTTGTCTGATGTATGCCATGGTTTGCACGAGACCAGATTTGGCGCAAGCAGTTAGTATGGTAAGCAAGTTTCTCTCAAATCCTGGTCGACCACATTGGGATGCAGTGAAATGGATTTTCAGATACTTGAGAAATACAACTAATTATGGCATCATGTTCAGTAGACAACCGGAAGATCCTTTAGTTGCTGGGTACGTAGATGCAGACTATGCAGGAGATTTAGATAACAGGAGGTCTACTACAGGATACGTATTCACTGTGGCAGGAGGACCTATTTGTTGGAAATCTATGATACAATCTATTGTTGCATTGTCTACTACGGAATCCGAGTACATGGCAGCAGCTGAAGCAGCGAAGGAAGCTTTATGGCTTACAGGGTTGGTCAGAGAACTGGGTGTTCAGCAAGGTGGAGTCAAGTTGTTATGCGATAGTCAGAGTGCTATCTATTTGGCGAAGAATCAGGTGTATCATGCGAGAACCAAACACATTGATGTGAGGTTTCACAAGATCAGAGAGTTGATTGCTTCCGGGGAAATTCAACTTGAGAAGGTTCACACTGCAGACAATGCTGCAGATATGCTGACAAAGCCAGTGACCACAGAGAAGTTTAAGCATTGCTTGAACTTGATCCATATCTCTAGATGCTAGAGGAAGGAAGCCCAGACCCAGAGATCCAGATAGAGTTTTGTCCAGATATTCGTATTCTTCGAAGGGGTGAATATTCGCCAAGGTGGAGATTGTTGACGAGTGACTCATATTTGGATGAAGGGATGTCATGGAAGAAAAATCTGTTAAGATTTTTCGTAATAAAATTCTGTTAAGATTTTATATAACAGAATTTTGTTATGTTTTTCATAACAAATTCTGTTACGTTTTTACCGGGTCTGGGGGGTTTAGCAGTATTTATAGGGATCATTGTAAACCCATTGTAGATCAGAAAACACAAGAATCATTAGATGTGATTCTCTTGTGTAGAAGAGAATTCTAATAAAGCTTCGGCCGTTTCGTGGAGTAGGCAAGTCGCCGAACCACGGTAACTCTTTTTCTTTCTCTTCTTCTTCTCCTTCCTGGTGTTTGCTCTCTTTTGTGCGTCTTTGTCTTGTTGTTCCGCGCGATCTCTTTTCTCTCTTCCTCTTCTTCCGCGGTTCAGAAAGGTTGAGAGGTATTGCCCCCTTCTTTGCACAACACAATTCTATCAAGGCACGGGGATGGATGTACCACTCTACCTGTAAGTTTTTTTTTGAAAAATTGAAGGTGAACATTTCCTTTTCCACCTTATTGTTAAAACATATTAAGTTATTTACATTACTTATTCTATCTTAACATTCTTAGCTGGTTGCTGATAAACCTCATCTCTATGATGGTGGCCCTGGATAATGTGGAACACCAGATCAGTCTCATGTTACTCGCCATTAAAACACATACTTGATTGCCTCTAAAATACAAAATATGGCATTTCTGTGGAGATGTTTCACCATAGACTGTTCAAAGTTCTAGCTTTATTGATTGAATCATTCTCCATCTGTTTATCTCAGCTGAAGGCTGTTTCATCCTTAGCAAGGCATTGTACATTACTGGGTTCCTTACTGGACAAATATTTTTTATGTGCTTTTGAATGGTAAACGTAGTACTTAAATGTTGTTTTCCACATTTTTCATCTCTGCTAATCTTTCATTTTCTGTCATGAATGTGGAGCTAAATTTTTGTCAATCTGTGGAAGTGGTCTTTAACAATTGCTGACAATGAGCCGATAAACATGTACAATTTTTCCTTAGTCAATGTTACGTAGTTAATAAATTCTTTGAAGATGAGTATCAAGGATTCTGCATTCATTGTTGATCTGTAACTGGCATGCAAATTGGGTTCTTTCAGATGAATCAGATCATTATACCCTATAAAGTGATATTTAGTTCTCAAGTGGATTAATTATAGATTAAGGTGCCAAATACGATATGTTGCTTAATGTGCCAAAGTGATTAGAAGTCAGAAGGTCATGAAATTCTTTTTTCTCCTTGATAGTAGAGGCTATATCACTCTTGCCACAAACATGGTGATTGATTCCCCATACCTACACATTATGTATAAATTTCAACACTTATTCTTCTTCTTGTTATTTCTGAAAAACTCAAATCTGTATGGTTCAAATTATTTGGGATTGGGCACTCAACCTTGAGCAATGGAGCTATCATGTTTTTTTAATCCACCATTGACAACTCAGTGAAAGTTTGCACAGCTTTGGTTTAATTTGGTGATTTTTAAGAAGAATTGAAATAAACTGGAAAAAATCATCCATGAAATAGATAACTGGGGGATGATTCTGTTGTAGTGATTGAATCCTGAAGTCTCAAGGATTAATTTGCAGATGATCATGGTTGTTTGATTCGTGCAACATCAGCAAGAGAGGCTTTCATAAGTACAAGCAATGCTCTATGATTGATGCTTCTATTGCTTTAGAGCTAGAGCTAAAAGCTTTAGAGCTACAACTTTTAGCTCTTCACCTTCACTGTGTTTCATGCCTTTGTTTTCTAGCTTTAGAATTCATGTGGGACAAAACAATCTGTTGCTGGAAATTTATAGGGTATTAGCTGAATTTAAATTACACTGAAATTAAATCCAACTTATCTGTCAAAATGACCTGAGCTAATAATCTCAGGCTGCCAGGAGGGGTTGGTTTCTACTAATTGCTGAGTGCAGACTGAGCTCCAAGTTTGAGCAGCAAAGTCCGAGCGAGTGGCCAATCGGGCGAAGTAGACAAGCCGAGTGAGTGGCCGGTCGCGCGAAGCAGACAGGCCGAGCGAGAGGCCGGTCGGGACGAGCTAGTGTCCGGTCGGACGAAGCAGTCGAGTGAACTTCTGCCGGACAAATGAAACAACCGGGCGGGTGATGCAGAGAAATTGGTCGCGTGAGCGCACTAAGTGAACCGAAGCTTGCGATGAACGTAGTTTCCTTGAAACAGATTCACCCCACCTTTGGCTGTGCTTCGAGGTTTCCTCGGGTCTTCTATTTCCCAGGATACAATGGTGAACCGTGATTCGCACCAAGCACTGATGGTCACGACAAACTGAGAGGTACCCGATTGCTATCACGGGCACTCCGTCGAGCAAGAGCTGCATGACAGAGGAGAAGGAGAACGTAGGTGGAGAGCTTCTGCGTTGCTTTTCTATCTGTGTAACAATCGACAACGTTAATGATCGTTTAATGATCATTATTTGCCAGCTATGAAACACTAATGTTTCACTCGGCTGCATTAATATTTCTTTAATGCATCTGTTACACAAGCAGCAAAAAAGTTTACGTGGCAAAATATTGATTGTTCCATTGCGTGCCCACGCATGAGATAGAGTCTCTCACACATTTGTTCACATCATCAAAGCATATGAATCAATATAAACTAACCAAAATGACTTAAAACTCCCAACGTGGGACTAAAGTCTCATTCACAATGGAGTTTCATGTCTCTTCTACCTCTTCTCCATTCATATATATCCAACAATTCATCGGTGCATGAATTCTTGAAACTTAAAAGTGCTAAAGTCCACATGGTGATGTTTTGGATGCCACGATCATAATCATAGCAGCAAGTATTTATTGCTCTCTTGGAACTTAGTTCAGGTTGATACTTCCATCAAAGTGCTAATTTCGTCTCACTTCTGATATCATGAATATGATCATTTCTGCTTAGTTGATTGATAGTTCCATGTGCTTTAGCTTTTGCTACCCCAGAACAAGTCCGAAATTGCATAGTAAAACTGCAACAGTTCATTTATTGGGATGTAAGTTACCTAATTTTTTTGTAGTATCATTTTTCATCCCTACGCGATTCGACTATCTCTGATCCAGTAACTAAGGATTGGTATAATACTTGTACCTACGTTTTAATGCCTGTGACTTTTAGCTTGCGTTCTTGTAGAATAACAGTGTAGGCTGCAAACCTAGTTACTTGAAGATTGTTGGCTTTCTGGCTTTCCATTTCAATCACTAGATATTGGTCAAGACAAAAACACATCAAATGCCCCAAAATAGTGCTTGAAAAAATGAAGATTCTTGTCTGAAGTGAACAAAAAAAGGTGAGGATTCCATAAAGAAGGGCTTGAAAGGATTTTAGTTTTTTCGGTCAGACCGTTTCGACGCCTAGTAGTCAAGTTTTCATAAGTACCGAAAAATCATTCTGACATTGGGCATAGATTTTATTTCTCTGGATAGAATGAGTTGCATTCATTATTAGTCATATCTTCTTTCCCTTTGTCAATAGATTTCTGGTTGAGGTAAGGCTAAATCCATTCTACACTAATCTCGTCTCAACACTTCCAAGAACATCAATCGATGCACCTTCAGGATGCTCCTCTTCGTCTCTTCTTTCCCCTTGTCACAAGACATGTTTATAATAACTCTTTCTCTTTTCAGTGGGTCACTTTTGTGCTTCCCGTAAACACTGCTAAGGATAACCCGGTGTATGAAACTCTCATCATGTAA
Source organism: Zingiber officinale (assembly GCF_018446385.1). Taxonomy (NCBI): domain Eukaryota; kingdom Viridiplantae; phylum Streptophyta; class Magnoliopsida; order Zingiberales; family Zingiberaceae; genus Zingiber; species Zingiber officinale. Next base: position 37,744,725 of record NC_056001.1, read on the forward strand.
GGTTCAAAGGAAGGATTCATTGTACACAGCTTATTCTATTTTTTGTATAAGAGATTGTTTTTAGAATTTGAATCCGTAACTTTTTGGTCATAAAATAATAACGATATCGTAAACACTGTTGCATCTACTTATTCTTCTAAGCGATGTTATCCAGCGTTGGCTTTGGTATATCGATGTGATTTTCTTTTATTTGTAGGTTTGGATGTCTGTAGCAACTGATTCAGAAATCTGCTCCAGGTAACATTCATCCTTATGTCTAAAGTTAACAATCTAGAGTTTGGTTGAGCAGCTGAAGCCTGAAGCAATTACTTCCAAGCATAGTTTCCAGCAGTAATTAGTATCTTGTGTTAAATATTCTTGACCATGAAAGGTCAAAGACTTAACTAGTTCCATATTCTCAAATGTCAACTTCACAAATCCTTTTCCTCAACTAATGAGATCTACTAATTACGTTTATGCTTACAATCATGTTGCTTGGAGCTTGGTGTTCAGTGACTGTTCAGTGTTTGTGCTATAAATCAGGGAAGTTAGATAATTCTCTTGGTGTTACTCTCTTTGAATTAATTTCCCATAAGACGTTTTCTTATAGAATATTTAATAATATCTTTAATTTTCGCTAGTTTCTAATATTTGTATTTTTTTAATTATTTCAATTTTATTTAAATGCTTGCATGGTATCTGTCTTCCAAATTTTTTCATTATAAATTGATTTTTATGGAAAAATAGTTATTGGCATAAATTGAATAAACTAAAATTAAGCTTAATTTGAAAATAAATTTCTACTTAATATACTTAAAATTTAAAATATTTTATATTTTAAAATGTATAATTTATTTATTTAATTAATTTTTGGGTTATTCTTGTTTTTTAAGAATAAAAAATTAGTTTCTAAGCGTTCAAACCGATTCTTAATGTTTTAAACAATTTATTGTTTTTCTAAATTTATTTCATAAATAATTATGAAAATAGACGTGACTTCTAATATTATTTATATAAATTGATAGAACAATCAAAAACTTGTTTTATGCTTTTATTTTTTAATTAAAGTAGTTAATGGAGAAAATAGATAAGCATAAATAAAAAATAATTAGAATTTAATTATAATACTTTAATATAAGTAGAATCATCTTTAAATGCTCTTATCATTTAATAATTTTTTAAAAAAATTTAAAAATTTTATTAACATTAAAATGTTTTTGAATTCTTATTTTTGATTAATGTGTAAAATAAAAAATTTAAATGCAAAAAAAATTGAAGGAACATTTTGAAAATCTCATAATAATGTGTAAAGTTTAATTTTGGTTGGTATTTTGATATATACAAATAATCAGGGGTTAAGTAAAATTGTGCTCAAACTTTGGGTTTGGATGCATATTACCCATGAAGGGCGATACAGTAATTTCGTCTCCGGCGAAAACCCTACTTCCTTCGCGGCTGCTGCTCCTCGCGGGTCTCCCATTTCCTCTCGCTCTCTCGGTCTCTTCTATTGCAGCCGCTGCTCCTTTCACTCCGTCGCCGGCGCCAAAAGGGACGACCTGTCTCGTCGCCTTAGCGATATCGATGGGGACACTAGGTAGGGTGATCTACACCGTCGGATTCTGGATCCGGGAGACCGGCCAGGCCATTGATCGTCTCGGCTCTCGACTCCAGGGAAATTATCTCTTCCAAGAGCAGAGTAAGTGAACTTCTTTCTTAGCGTCCTTATTTGATCCGGTGATCTTGCTGCATGCAGTTATCTGGGTTGTTGTTCTTGCGCTCTCTTTTGCTTAAGTTTCTCGCTTTTTTGTTTGCTTGTATCATGGCTTTACTGACATGAGTTAGGTTTGAATCGGCATGGTCGTTAGATTAGATTAACTTCAGGTAATTTGTGTTTGGCTTCGCCCTCCTCGTGTAAAATGTTACCTTTGTGCTCTAGATTCAAAATTTGTTTTCAATGTTCTAGGTAAAAAAAAAAAAAATCAGCTGCTCAAACGTTCTCCATATCTACGACGTTTTCCTAAAAAACTAAATGACAAGTTAGGAACTTCAGATGTAGTAATTATCATCAAAAGGTACTCCTTAAGATCAAAACAATTTGCGATTTAATATTTATATTCACACTGAAAAATAAATGTGGTGTTCGTTGCAATTTATGAATTTTCTTGCCTTATGTCCACAAGAGTTCTATACGCCCAAATGTCTTAAACAAGAAACTTGATTTTAGCATCTTCACACACACACAACACACACACACACATAGTTAGTTAGTTAGTTACTTGTCCTCTCGAGTTGGTGCAGTTGGTATTTGTATGGGTGTTTGCTCTAAAGGCCTTGGGGTCAACTCCCAGTGGGTGCAAAATGTTTCGTTGGGTTCCTTACCTTCCCTATGCAAAGGGCCGCTCCGCTAGGGCAAAATACTCCCCCCCCGGTGACTTACTTGCTTGTATCTTTCCGTGGGGCCTGTGATACTAGGCTTGGGGTGAGCGATTTCACCTTTTTCTCCAATATATATAGTTAGTTAGTTTGTGTGTGTGCACATGCTCATGTGCATTAGAATGCACGGTAAGAGATTTTGAGGTACTTTATAGTCTAATGTTATCAAGCACTAATGTTTTATGGTTTCTGTGAAATGTCTGCTGGCTAGAACAATCTGCAGTTTTCATTCTATGATATAGTTTGGCCTTTGGCTCTGAAACTTTCCTTGCTACAGTAAATCTAAGTAATTGCGAGAACAACAATCTTTTTAAGTTTTTGGTATCCTTACTTGCTATAATTGCTCTCTTATTGCCATTTTTATTTTTCAGTATCAAGGCATCGCACACTTATGAACATATTTGACAAAGTGCCTAATGTTCACAAAGATGCTTTTGTTGCTCCTAGTGCATCTGTTATTGGTGATGTCCAAGTGGGCCATGGATCATCAATCTGGTATGGATGTGTTTTGCGAGGTATGTTATGGATTCAGTTAAATTTCCATAGTATGCATATAACTAGAATATAATGATGCTTTTGTGTGTTTCTTATTTCTTTAGAAAATTCATTTTATCAACATGTCACCATAAATTGAGAAAGCTATATGCAAACATAACAATAATAAATGGCATTTGTGAATAAATAGACTATCACAATCTACAAGTATGAGAGCATTGACCCATTAATTTGTGAAAGGAAAGAAAAGCAATAAGATTAGGCTTGTCTTGTTTATGTGGAAGGATGGAAGTGGTTTGTCATTATATTATTGTTTAATCTGAAGGAAAGTGGTTAATATGAGCTGACTAATTTCTTTTTTCTTAAACTAGGGCATTCACTTTGTTTCTTAAACTAATCTTTCATTTTGGTTGCAGTATATTCCTTACGATATATGTTTGATTGAATCTAGTTAATTGGTATGGCATGGGGGGTTAATTGAGGATTTAAATTATGTGATATCACATACACACTATTTAGTCTAAATAGGATGACATATGTTCTTTGCGCAGTGTGAAGTGTGCATGAGTATGGTCACATACACCCAATATGCTAAACGATTGCATAAGATATAACATGTGCAATATTTGCTATATTGAATACAACAATATAAGCTTCATCTTAATGCTTGCTCACTCAAAGACATGTTGAAAATGTCAAAGCTTATGAGGTGAGGGTAGTCTCTCTACTGAAAGAAAACAAATATTGAGTTTTAATAATTCCAAAAACAAGGTACTTTTGGGCTGATTCATTTGCAGCAATCAACATATTAATGAACATGTAAATGGAAGGATTTCTCTATTGGGGCCATTTGTTTAAAGATTTTCTTTGGCCGGTGAAGCTTAAGATTTATTGGCGTTTCTATTTTTCTTATCCAGAGAACTATTGTTCTATACAATAATTCTAAGAATTAATCTTTTCTACAATTTTACCCCTGGACATTACTCAGGTAATTTGTTTATTTCCAATTAAGATAGTTGGTAGGGGGCAAAATATTTTTCCCCCATGTTCTTGAACTGGAAAGACTATTTTTATAGGAGGAAGTGAGTGAAGATGAGTAAAATTCTACTTCATCTAATGTTAAGTCCAACTTCAATTCCTCTACAATTCCTGGCTATACACTTACATTGCGGCTTTGACTCATCATACTAGTGAAATTCTGTGCTAATGTGCTCCAAAAACTGGCAGATATCAGAAATAATGCTATGTTTAAAGTTTAATTTCAGATTTCAACCTAGAGGAGGTTGCAACTGAAATTGACTCCAATCCTCCTAGTTTATGTCATCCTACTTGTTGACTCTTTTAAGTTTATCTTTTGTTTGGTTTCCCTCTGAATTATACTGACCTAAATGTGTATTTGACATTAACAAAAATTGTAATAGCCCACCTATTTGGAATCAGGTAGATGAATCTTCTCCGCCTTGAGCTTGTGCAAGACATTATGAAATGAGTTTTTATTGTTTTCCATAAGGTTCTTTTTTTAAAAAAAAAAAAAAACTGTTCTATACCATTAAGTAACTCCTTGTAATTGAAGCACTAGTTTCATTATCCATGAATGGTAGCATTACTTATTCTTATAATAACCAATGATGATGCAGAAAAGTAATATATTTATTTTTATTTCTTTGTTCTTTTTCTGGCTAAGGTAAATGAGTTAATTTGTTCGAGGATTGTATTAAGCATGGATTGATCATTATAAAATTTCAAAAATTTGTTGGGGATCTACTACATGTGAATAGTTGCTGAGTAAGAAGACACTATCATCTTTCCTCTAGACATTTCTTACTGTTAATCTTCAGCTTTTGATTCCTTTCCTCTGATCCTTTGCAGGCGATGTGAACAGCATCTATGTGGGATCTGGCACCAATATACAAGATAATTCTCTCGTTCACGTGGCAAAATCTAATCTTAGTGGGAAGGTCCTGCCAACTATAATTGGAGATAATGTGACAGTAGGCAAGTGATCTTAGTCATCCTTTGCTAGTATTTATTAATCGCTCTGCATGTCTTGCACAATATATTCTATCATAAGCCATTGTTCTATTGTCAAGATATTCCTTTATTTAGCATGAATCAGTTTCTAATCCAGAAGTTGGCCATAAAGATTTAGTTTGAAACCTTGTGTGCTTTGAATTCTTTTTAAGCCAATTCACGATGCTAAGATTCGAGCTCCAAGAAGAATTACTTCTAGTGCTCATCATTGAAGTAACTTTTTTTAAACTTCATAGGTCATAGTGCCGTTTTGCACGGATGCACCGTTGAGAATGAATCATTTGTTGGAATGGGAGCAGTCCTACTCGATGGAGTAGTTGTGGAAGAGCATGGGATGGTTGCTGCTGGATCCCTTGTAAGGCAGAATACAAAGATCCCTTCTGGAGAGGTATAAACTATTTATGCTTTATCTCAAGTTTTTTTATTTTTATTTTCAGATAGTCCAACAAAAACATATTTTGATATCTAGCATGAATATTGATTTTGTTACCTACCCTCTCACACATTTCAAACCTCTTGGTTACACCGAGATTGTGCTTTCATCAATCATGATTTCCAGTTGATGTAATTGGAAATGCGTTTAGAGGATATTGATGATACCAGAGACACTTTTTCACTGAGTTCAACGTAGGAATGAAAGCCATGTAGCCCATTTTCAAACCTCTGGTATTTGTTATTGATAGATTACACTCATTTGTAAACAATTGTTACATGTCAGGTATGGGGAGGCAATCCTGCAAAGTTCTTGAGAAAGCTCACCGACGAAGAGAGAGCTTTCATAGCGCAATCTGCAACGAGCTACACTAATTTAGCCCAAGTGCATGCGGCTGAGAATTCAAAGTCGTTTGACGAGATTGAGTTCGAGAAGCTTCTGCGCAAGAGGTTCGCCCGCCGGGACGAGGAGTATGACTCCATGCTCGGAATAGTTCGCGAAACCCCCGCAGAGCTCATTCTTCCGGACAATATCCTGCCCGACAAGGCCCGCGCCACCACCCCTTCTTCTCAATAACAGTCATCTGAGAGCTTCCTTTACGAGGATGTTAAATTGCTTTCAGCTGCTCGCTCATGAAATGCATGAGCTTGAGAAAACCCTCGGCAGGGATGTACCTCTGAGGTTAATAATTCGAAACTCTTCATCCATCATTTCTTCCAAGAGCCATGCAAAATGGCAGACGGATAGACTCCAATTATTTTGATTTATATTTTTATTTAAATTTAGTTTAGTTTAATGATCACGGCAGTGGTGATAATACTTGTGCAATTATTTTGTAGAGATAAACATTATTATGTGTCCCTTATCAGGCATGGGCTTTGGTCTTCTTCGAGATGCAAATGGAAAGGGAAGGCAAGTGTCCTTTTGCGAGGGCTGACAGTTCAGCTCAGAGGTCAGCGTGGCCGTCACGTGACATGAAGACCAGAGCCTTGAGAAGAGAGACAAGGTGAAATTACATGAACATCCTTGGTTTTTTTTTTAAAATCATGGCACTTTTAGGATATGATTATAAAAAGAAGGGGAATTTAAGATTAGATATGGGCAAAATTTAAATTAAAGGGTATTTTTTAAAACAATTTTAATAGCATTAATGTATTCTATGTATAAAAAAAATATATCAAAAAGTATCTCACCTTAATTTTCTATTCATTGTTTTACCTAAAATATTGAATTGACAAGGTTAAGGTAAAAACCACAACTAAAAAAGAATGAAGTTCCCTTCATATATATTTAATATATTAAATTCCTGAAAAAATATTTTTTATATTTAGATGTATATATATCTCTCGAAGCCATTTGACTGAGGAAAATGAACAAACCCACGTTGTCAGTCAACCGAGTCCTCACACACCCATATGAACAAACATGCTATCGATGGTACCTCCGCTGTCATACTACAGTAGTAAAATATTTAAAGGAACAAAATAGGACGAATACTAATTTGAATAAACTGCACAACTGCATTCCTTCATGTTCTAAATTCCAATACCCCAAAATCACTGTCGACACCCATTATCAACTTTTTCTCTGTTCTTCAAATAAGATGGCCCTGCAATTACGCTCCGTAACTTTTGACCTGAACAAACCCTAAAGCGAGCAACGCTCCTCTGATTCGCAAAGGCATTCAATTAAGCTCCGCATTGCATGGCTCTTCCTTGGATGCCATTCCACCACTGACACACTGCCCTCATTTCTTTTATTTTTTTTTTCTTTTCCCTGTCTAATGCCAAGAAACAAGACTTCAAAGCGCCTACTCCCTTCCCTCCACAGCTACGAGCCACATGGCAGTAGGCATTAGCACGAGATTAGGTCCTGTTAAACAGGGAAATCTCTGAGATGCTCGAGGATTTTCGTTTCCTTTTTAAGAAAAGAAATGGCGTCGGGCAGGAGGTTTTGCTCTTAAATATGTAAGGAAAAGAGAAAAAGGAAAAGGAAGGGGGGCTGTCAGAAGGCTAATGTGGACACGCCAGAGCAAGAGAATTAAGGGCATGTTCCTTCATGTGATCCCTCGGAACACCGCCAAGTAGCAGAACGTGATTCCGCTGCCACCAATAATGGCGCCGGAAGAGAGAGCGAGCAGAGCAGTTGCCCTTTGCTTTTTGCCTTTTATAAATACCGCAACCTCCCTCGGCCCTTCAGTCACCACCAGCAGCGGCTGCTTCGGAATGGCGCGCTCCTCTTCCTCGCTGCTTCTGGTCGTCTTTGTTCTTTGCTGCTGCTGCTGCTGCTGCTCCTGCGTCCGTGGGTTTCGCTCCCGCCATGCGCCGGCGAGGCACGACTACCGCGACGCGCTCTCCAAGTCCATCTTGTTCTTCGAGGGGCAGCGGTCGGGGAGGCTGCCGGCGGGCCAGAGGATGAGCTGGCGGCGCAACTCCGGCCTCTCCGATGGCTCCGCCATGCATGTAAGTGCTCCGGGGGGCGATTATATGTCTCTGCGTGTCTCTTCTGCGGGTTTTCTGACTCTGTTCTTGCCGATGCAGGTCGACTTGGTCGGAGGGTACTACGACGCCGGCGACAACGTCAAGTTTGGCTTCCCCATGGCGTTCACCGCCACCATGCTCGCGTGGAGCGTGATCGAGTTCGGCGGCGTGATGAAGGGGGAGGTAGCCAACGCCCGAGCCGCCGTTCGCTGGGCCACTGACTACCTCCTCAAAGCCACCGCCGTTCCCAACACCGTTTTTGTTCAGGTTCGCTTCCGTTCTTCCTTCATTTCCCGGCTCCTTCCCCTGTTTTTAAAGCCTATTTATTTACAGGTTGGAGATGCGAGCACGGACCACGCTTGCTGGGAGCGGCCGGAGGACATGGACACGCCGAGGACGGTGTACAAGGTGGACGCGAGCAACCCGGGGTCGGACATCGCCGCTGAGACGGCGGCCGCGCTCGCAGCCGCCTCGCTGGTCTTCCGCAAATCCGACCCCGCTTACTCCAAACTCCTCCGAAACAGAGCCATTAACGTATTCCATCCATCACTCTGCTTCTTCTTCTTCTTCTTCTTCTTCTTCTTTGCTTTAAACGGTGGCCGGTTTTGTGCTCTGTTTCAGGTGTTCGAGTTCGCCGACAAGCACAGAGGCGCCTACAGCGACAGGTTGAACCACGTCGTCTGCCCTTTCTACTGCTCTTACTCCGGCTACCAGGTTCGAAACCTTCTCCATTCTTCATCTTCTTCCCCGCCATTACGGGTCTGTTGCTCGCATTGAACGACTGGACTCTGTTTCCGCCATGGATGAGCAGGACGAGCTTTTATGGGGAGCGGCATGGCTTCACAAAGCCACGCGGAATCCATCGTACCTGAACTACATCCAAGTCAACGGTCAAACCCTCGGAGCTGATGAATCCGACAACACTTTTGGGTGGGACAACAAGCACGTTGGCGCCAGAATCCTCCTCTCCAAGGTCTCTTCCCGCCATTTTCCCGCCTCGATCACTGACTGTTCTTGTGTTCTTGAATCAAAATCTCTCCTTTTTCGCAGGCGTTTCTGATTCAGAACTTGAAGTCTCTCCATGATTACAAAGGTCACGCCGATAACTTCATCTGCTCGCTCGTGCCTGGAACGCCCACCTCGCAAGCTCAATACACTCCTGGTTTGCTCCTTCCCAAATCCGCTCGATTCATCTGATGAAGTAAACAAGATTGGATTTTGAGCTTGAATTCCAACTAAAAATCGAATCTTGATGCGTGAATCGAAACAGGGGGGTTGCTGTTCAAGATGGGCGACAGTAACTTGCAGTACGTGACGTCGACTTCTTTCCTCCTGCTCGCCTACGCCAAGTACCTCACCTACTCCTCCAAAGTGGTGCTCTGCGGCGGCGCCACCGTCACCCCCAAGAAGCTCCGGTCGATCGCCAAGCGGCAGGTCGACTACATCCTCGGCGACAACCCGGCGCGGATGTCCTACATGGTGGGCTACGGCGCGAGGTACCCGAAGAAGGTGCATCACCGAGGGTCGTCTTTGCCGTCGGTGGTCAGCCACCCGGCGAAGATCTCCTGCTCTGCCGGCTTCACGGGCTTGTACTCCCCTGCCGCGAACCCGAACACGCTCACCGGAGCGGTCGTGGGCGGGCCGGACTCGTCGGACCGGTTTCCCGACGACCGGAACGACTACGAGCAGTCTGAGCCTGCGACGTACATCAACGCCCCGCTCGTCGGAGCGCTCGCGTACCTCGCCCACTCCGCCGGCCAACTCTAGCAGCAGTAAAAATCTGAGGGAGAGACATGAAGGACCCCGGTGCAGCAAAGGAGGTCATCGGAGGGTTTGCTGTCTCTCGTCGTCTGTGTTTTATCCGTAGCTGTGATCTTTGCTTTTGTCTGTGTTCTTGTTGCTTGCAATGGTGATCTGGAAGATGATGAACCTGCTCTGCTTTGTTAATGGTATCAAAGCTTGGCGGAGTTTGTCTTGTTCTTCTAATTGATGGCTGTGGTTGTTGGATTTTATCGGGGAAGTTAAGGAATCATAGCAAGGACAAGAATCTAGTTAAAATCTCGTCGGCAATACGAAGATTGCGGTCGGTTGCTTTTGCCTGTGTTCTTAATGCAAGGTTGGAACGGGGACTCGAGCTTGAGTTAAGGCCGCCGCTGCGAGTTCCGGCTCTTGAAGCTCTCACAGTTGGATTGGATTGGGTTGGGTTGGGATCGAGGCAACGGTCAATTCATTCTCTCAAATAAAAAATAAATAAAAGGGGAAAAATGGATCTTGATTTAAGTATATAGTGAATAGAAATAGAATGTGAGGGCGAAGTAGGCATGTGAAGTTGTCCCACAAAACATTCCATCTGAAAACTGCATTAATTAATGGGGGAAGGAAGCACAAGGCTGGGTGGATGTTGAAAGCATTGAGGAGGGAAACATGTGGCTGGTTTTCTTGTGCCAACTTCACTTGTTGGTCTGGAAAAAAGTTTGTTATTTTTCATTTATAAGTATTCTATTTTATTGAATTAGTGTAATATAATATAGACTGGACTATTAAAATTCTAATATGCACTCAAAGTGTGTCCCTGGGTAATGGTCCCTCTAGCTCAACAAAATCCTTCTACGTAGCCGAACTCGATGTTAGCCAGTCTAACACATGATGCTAGTACTCTTGCTGGCTGGGTTGAACCTCAACACCTCTGTGGACTATCCGACATTCCTAGTCTCCGATAGTCCGAGCATCGATAATCCACGTCCTTGACACGATTCAACACCGAACACCGAGTTTCATACATATCTTGCCCCTCCGAATATCTCCAAGCTACCGAGCCAATCAAAACTGAGTCTCCGCGAGTTCTTGATGATTGTCCGCGTAATCTTTTCTGGATGTGATCCCCCAATCTGTCATACTTTGGCATGACCAATTGTAGATATATGTATTACTTAGATGTGACTATATATTCTCATCACAAGCCGTTATTGAGGTAAAGGATTTCTCTCATTTCCTCCCTTTTAGTTCTTCCATTTTATTCTCTCTTAAGCTTTCTTTCAGAAGACTTAATTAAGCATTAGAGGAGTCTCACTAGGATCAAACGATACATTTCTACCACGTCACAAAGCAAACTAGCATCACAACTAAGTAGACATGAATTTTTTAAGATTTTCTTTTCACTAGTACAAGTACCATCTTTTCCCCCGTAATGTGTGTTAGTCGGTGTATTGTTGTGTTTGGATTAGACTTGTTTTTGCTATTTGTCACAATATACATGGTAACTCCCTAATATTGACATTTGTCGGTAGTGGGAGCATTGGTCATTCAATTACCACGCAACTGCACAACGTGCTCATTTATCTGCATTCGAAAAATAATGATAATTATGGTTAATTTATTATCTTTGCACTGGTCCGGTTCCACCCACTGTTACCGGATAAATCGGCCAATTCAGACGTTCAACATTTTTGATTGCGTGTCTAGAAAATTTCTATAAATAGATCATGTGACACCGTGCCTGAGGACTCATTTACTAGAATTCGAATACAGAGATGAGAAGGTTGATAAATCTGTGAAGTAGAGATATTCAATTGCCGAGGATTGTCGAGGGATTTGATCTGGAATATTGTGAAGAGTTCTTCGCCATTTGCATCAACAATGGTATTAGAGATGTAATTGTAAATGCATGAAAAATCCCTCTGTGATGAAATTCTTTTGCACGTGATTTCATTGCCGAAATTCGATCAAAGAATCAGATGCCTCAATGCATCTGTTCAAGGCCGGAGGTATCGCCGGCAGATTTTGCTCCGTTGCGTTCTGCTATCACCGGGTGAAATTGCGACCGTGCCACGATCTAGTGCCTTCGCTTGGTGAAATCATGACCATGACGCGATATGTCACCATCGCTGGGCCCTAAACGCAGCGGCCACTCCCACATAGATTTCCTCCGATTTTGGTTGACGGGTAAAAAGAGGGTCGCATGGGAGAGCAAAGATCCTCTGATCCGCATTTAACGGACCAGATCATCTACTACAATGATTGAAGGGATTTAATGGTCTTCACCTCCTGCTAAGCAGGTGAGGATAATTAAATTTTTCTAATCATTACTCCAGTGGACCAGGATAGATGGGACTAGAGAATTCCGTCTGCACATAGGGGTGATGGCTGCACAGATGGGAGAAAATGAAGCATTTTTTTATTATTACTAGTGATCGTGCACACACATCGCGTGTATAATATAATACATTAAAATACTAAAGTAGAGTCATTGGTAAAGTCATTAGGGTAAAGTACTGACTTTTGAAAATCCGAATTATTTGGGTTTTGAAAATCTAAATTGTTTGGATTTTCAAGTGTCGGCTTCTCTATGAAAAAAATTAATTTAATTTAATATTATATTTATCTTACTTAAAAAAAATTAAGAAAAATATTTTTTTTTAACATTATCGGTCTAAAATATTTATAGAAGGTTTTTTGATCGTAGTGTTGTCAATTCTAAGAAGTGGGACTAAAAAGAATTATATTTTTTTATATAAAATAACCAGAGAAAATTAATGATTAGAAAAATTCATAATAATATGCCGCATCTGAGTCTCGAACTCTAGATCATTGATTGTTGCGCTTGTGGAATTACTAATAAATCTTGGAATTATTTTTAGTATGAATAGAAAAAAGGATATTAACGTAAATTCATTTTAGGCCTCACCAAAGTTAGTTAGTAAAGGAGAGAGATTTTTAATAAAATAGTAAGATTAATGCAGGTTAAAATATATATATATATATATATATTTTTTTTTATTTTTTTTTTTTTTTTGCATGTTTCACTCCTTCAATTAATTGGGCTTGGGCATAGTCCAATTGGGCTGAAAAAATTGGGTTAAGCATAGGTCCAATTGGGCTGAAAAATTAGGTTTGGGCAAATGCCCCGTTAGATTAGTTCTTAAAGATGTGGACATTAGACTAAGTTAGTTTGTCAAGGTTGTGATGATTTAATCCCTTTTGAGAAAATTATGATTTTGGTCCTGTAATTTGTGTTTTTTCTAATTTTAGTCTTGTTGAGGATTAATTTACTTTTTTAGTCCTATAACTTATAATATTTTTTAATTTTAATCTTTTTCATTAAAATTAAAAATTTTGACCGGTAAATGTTGAGTTGGCGGTCATTAATTGTCTACGTGGCACACACAAGCTTTTCATAGCGTTTGTGTCGGTTTACGAAACTATGGAACAGAAGGAGACATAGGAAACCTTGCATCTTTAAGATCTTCTTCGCCATCTTCCGAGTGCAGGCTGACCAGTGCATTTGAAGCTGGAATGAAGTTACAACAATCTTTGGCGGCAGAAAAGTAGCAAAAAGTTTAGAGAAAAGGAGAAGAAGAGATCGAAGAGAGAAAAAGAGATGAGCGGATTGAGGATTTTGCTGAGGAACCTCGTCTTTCTTGTCTTCTTCTTCCTTCCTCCTCGTCGGTTTCTTCTTCCCTGGCTGTGGAGGTGGTAGAGGAGTCAGTAGCTGCACTTTCTTGTCGGTTTCCCTCTCGAGATGCTCCACCACCTTCAAAGGATTGGCCACGGCCTTCTTCCCTTTCACCACCACCTTCTGGGCTCTCCAGTCTCTCGCCACCTCCGCCACCCCTGCTGCCATGGAACATCGATCGTTTTCAGAGGAGATGTTGAAGGTCGAAGCTCATTGTAGAATCGTTGTACCTTCGTAGCTCTTCAAGACCATCTGATCTTCCTAGCGCAGCCGTTGTAGTGCATGGACACGCGCAGCTCGATCCGGAGGCGACAGTGGTTCCTTCTTTGCCTGCTTGCCCCCTTGTTTCTTCGCCTTCTTCCCGTTGCCGCCCTTGGCCTTAACTTCCACCGGAGCTTCCACTATTTTCTCCATGTAGCCTTCCGTGTCCCCTTCCCCGCCGTTGCCCTCGGACTCCTCTTCCTCCGAAGGCAGAGGCGACTCCACATTTTTCTCGCCTTCTTCTTCTTCCTCCTCTTCCTTATCATTGCCCTTGGCCTTCTCATCCTCAGGCGTCGCCGCCGAAGTCCTTCTCTCCCCCTCCAGCTTCTCCTCCTCTTGCTCCATCGACCCTGGCGCTGGAGCCTGCAGGGGACGGTGGGAAGGCGACATCAGGGGGAAGGGCGATTGAGAGGAAGAGAAGGGAGAATGGAGGGTCGGCGTAGGTTTAGGTTCGGCATTTTTTTATGTTTTTTTTTCAATGTGAAATGCGGGAGAAGTGGCGTTTTTTTAATGTTTTTTCCAGGTAGGCAATTAATGACCGCCAACTCAATATTTACCGGTCAAAATTTTTAATTTTAAAGAAAAGGATTAAAATTAAAAAATATTATAAATTATAGAACTAAAAAAATAAATTAACCCTCAATAGGACTAAAATTAGAAAAAACATAAATTACAGGACCAAAATCATAATTTTCTCAATCCCTTTTACTGGCAGAATATTATAGATCGCTATAAAAGAGGCTCATGATATCTTCATAATTACCCCCAAGTGTGCATGACACAGATATTGTCATGGAAGGCATGGGCATAGACAAACTTCAACCTGCACATATGCATTGCGTATGTGGGTCTGTAAAGGTTATGGGTCAATTCATATTAAGTTGTCTGATTGTTTAGCATTTTTAGAATACTTTTCTGAATTATTAATTTTCTTAGTTTAAAAGAGAAAATTATTATTGGAGCTTGAATTTTTTTGCTTGTGTGTTGTTTTGTGTGTTGATTCCAATGGCGTAGCCAGGATTTTAAACTAGGAGGGGCTATTTTTAAAATTTTCAAACATTAGTACTAGTCGATTTTCATAATCTAAAATCTAATTTTGAATTTAAGGAGCCAAAAATGATCTTAAACTTAAAATTTTCGACCTTAGCTCTAAGGTCTAATTGAAACAACGATCCGTCAATCTCTAAAATTTATCTATATCTTAAAGTTGAAAAATCATTTATGATATCGCTTTCTCATAATATTTAGCATTCCTATAGAGGTGATGGCATATGACATGACGGATGCTGTAGTGTGCGTAGAGAGAAAAAAGATATAAGATAAAATTTTCTCAAAATTATCATAATTTATTTTAAATCAATCGAACTCGCTTAAACTTTAAATTTGCTTCGGTTATAACTCAATCAAATCAATCCCAATTTAAACCAACATAATCATTATATGTGTGTCTATATGCTGGATTTAGTTCAAATCCGATCCAATTTTAATTTAGTGCTCTCACTTGTGTTCTACATTTAATTTATCCATTCATTATTATATATTTTATTTTTAAAATTTAATATTTAACATTCCAAGTCACGATATTTTTTTTTGTAAAAATTGTACCAATGGATAGCTTAGGACAAGAGTTTTCTAAATATGTGACCAATTTTAATCTTCCGGTGACAAACGATGGTGAACCGATTGGTCAAAATAGCGGTGAGGGCTTTTCAAATATATACTATTAATATATATATTTTTTTGAAACTTCCAGAGGAGGCGGTCGCACCCCCTCCTCGTAATGTAGCTACGCCCCTGGTTGATTCTATGCATGTCTGAATTAAATTAAATCGATTTTGTTATTAGTTTATCAATTTTGCACTTTGTTTATTTTGATTCTAGATTGTACTGATTATACATACTATGATTCGATGTGATGTGTTACGAAATCAACTGAGGGAGACTATCTAGGAAATGGCTTATTATCATGCTAAGGGAGTAAGAGAACATATTAGAATATTAGATAGGTTATTTTATAGGCTTAGGTAGTAAGATTTTCCCATCTCAGACAATTACCATATCTGGGCATTGGTGTAATCATTCATGATATACCTTAATGAAGTAGCACACCATATATTGGGACTTTATGAAGGTCACATCATATATGTGGAGTTGACAAAAGATCTACTTCGTCGTGTAGATTATGTAGATGGTAATGGACTACCTCCCTGAGTGGATCTCTATATAATTGAGGAGGATCAAATGAGGATCTGATTGGGGATTTT
The DNA here is from genome assembly GCF_018446385.1 of Zingiber officinale. Classification (NCBI taxonomy): domain Eukaryota; kingdom Viridiplantae; phylum Streptophyta; class Magnoliopsida; order Zingiberales; family Zingiberaceae; genus Zingiber; species Zingiber officinale. Next base: position 37,760,553 of record NC_056001.1, read on the forward strand.
GTAAAGAGTCACAATGCCAGTTTGCCTCAAATCACTACCCTAGTTGAGAATAGAAAGATATAATTTGTGTTGATTACTACTGTACTAATGTCTATTCTAATGAGAATAGTAATGACCTATCTAATTTCTTAAAGTTGTTTCTAGTCTTATGTTATGTGTTAGCATATTTTTTTTTAAAAAAATGTTATGTGTTAACAACATATTTATTATAAATGACCTGTCATTTGTTATAAATTTGATGAGTTGTATGTAATATGATTAATTAATGTCAGTTAAATTGGATCACACAAATGATGAGTGAAAATATAATTATTACTTGATTTTATAAATCAAATCAGATTAATATTGAATTAATCATAAATTGCATACATATGGTTACATCGAATTACAAACTGATATGTTTACTTTTGTTAAATTATGACTACTAAGAATAGTATGCCTACTAAGAATATTATAACTAAACTCAATAAAGGAGAAAAATTAAATAGGGATAATTATAAAATATGACACCTTAACATACAATATGTTCTTGATGAATAAGAAGTTCTAGAGGTTGTCAATCATATTATGGATGAACTTGTTGATGGTACGACAATACAACATAAACGTGATCTTGATACTTATAAGGCATGAAAGAAGAAAGACTCTATTGCTAAGGGTATATTGATTAGTTCTATGGTTGATGATCAGGTATACGAGTATGAACAATTTCCATCAACGCAAGCTGTCTGGGCTGCCCTTAGAGAGAAATACGATAGAGTGAGTATAAGTAAGCTTAGACAATTGTCTATTAAATTTGACAGTTGTAAGAAGCGTTTGAATATTACTATGACCCAACATCTGAGAGAAATGACAAATATAATTCGGGAGCTAAAGGCTATTGGTCATAAGTTTATTGATGAACAACAAGTTCAGGCAGTAATTCGTACCCTTCCTAATTCTTTGGAGACGATAAAACATAATCTAACTCAAGTAAAAGTATTAAGACTTTTATTGATGTCTCACGCCATGCTGAACTGGAGGTGGAGAGAATTGAATCTATAAGAGTTTGTGGACAAGCTTTTGTAGCTGAAAGTTCTATTTAGTCTAAGAATAAGAAAAAATGGTTCAAGAAAAGAAAGAGAAAGGAAGCTAGTACTACTGTTGCTGTTAGGCTGGACCCAAACAAGAATAAATTGCAAGGAAAGAAGTATTGAATGAAACCTAAAACCAAACTAACTTGATATAACTGTAAAAAGAATGGTCACTTTGTTTAGGAACATATCGAGCTGAAAAAGGTAGATCTATGTTTATCTTCTATTCATGAGCATTATGCTACTAGTACAGTATTATTAACTGATTCGTATCCTTTATGGATTATCAATTCATGAGCAATAAAACATGTGGGAAATAATGGGCATTCGTTGAGTATCATTGGATACCAACTGACAACAAATAGATATATGTAGGAAATAATACAAGGATTAAAGTCAAAGGAGTTGACACTTGCAAACTCAACATACGTGGTGAACGTACCTTATTTTTACATAATGTCCTTTATACTCCTAAAATTCGACAGGATTTGATTTCTGTAACTTATTTTCTTGAACATGAGTATTATTTGAGATTTTACAGTAGGTGTGTAGAATTTCTTATTAATTTTGTGTTAATAGGATATGGTTTTATAACGAATGATAAAATTCATGATTTTTGATATAGAACCTAACATTAATTATGGTATTGATAGTTGTTTTTCAAATATTGCTCTGCTATTGATGTTGATATTAATGTTAAAGTTTAGCATGCTAGATCATGACATATTGGACAAGAACAAATGAATAAATTAGCTAAAAATGGCCTACTAGCACTCATGCTAAGATTAACTTATCTGTATATTAGCATTGTCTTATTAAAAAATAACTAGGAAATCATTTAGTAAGATTATTAGAGATAAATCTTCATTATAATTAATTCATTCAGATATTTGTGTTCAATAAATGTGAAGGCTAGACATGGAGGTTCCTATTTTATTAAATTTATTAATGACTTCATACATTTTAGTCATGTGTATTTGATTTCTCATAAATTTGAAGCAGTAGATTACTTCAAAGTTAATTGAATGAAGTTGAGAATCAATTAGACTATAAGGTTAAAATTTTATGCACTGACCATGAGGATGAATATTTGTTTGATCAATTAAAGATAATATATAATGATGGTGGGATTATTAGACAACTAATAATCTCAGGAATTCCATAACAAAATGAGGTTGCTGAATGAAGAAATCGAACTCTTCTAGATATGGTTAAGTCTATGATAACTCAAACTAATTTGTCAATTTTCTATTGAAAAGATGAATTATTAACAGCAACCTATATACTTAACCGAATGTCTTCTAAATTTGTTTCGTCTACTCCATATGAACATTAGATAGACAGAAAACTAGATTTGAATAATTTGAGAGTTTGGGGGTCAGTTGCCTATATTTATGATAATACTTATAAATATGCAAAATTAGGACTCATGGGTAAAAAGTGTATCTTTGTAAGGTATTCTGATATCTCCAAGGGTTATGTTTTATTAGTGAACAACAAGATGGATCCATCTTTGAAATAGAGTCCATAAATGCAACTTTTCTCGAAACCGAGTTTCCAACAAAAAGTGACATTGATAAAACTATTCTGCTATTTGAGAAGGATGATACTTTATCAATGAAACAGGTATCACAAGAGATGCTTGGATCTAATCAACCCAGTAGGAGTAATTTGCCAATTAATAAGATAATTTCTCAACAGTTCAACTTACGAATAAGTAGTCGTAAGATCATCCCTAAAAAAATATTTAATATTGAGAATAAGATATTAATGATTCTCCCAATTGACGATGAAGAACCTCAAACTATTATAAAAGAATTGAGATGTCAATTAGAGAAAAATGGAAAGTTACAATGGATAAAGAAATAAAGTCTATAAAAAAAAATCAAATTTGGGAATTAGTCAATCTTCTTCCAGACTGAAAGATATTGGGAATAAATGAATTCTCAAAATTAAAAGGAAAGAGGATGTATCGATTAATTGATATAAAGTTCATCTAATTGTAAAAGGATATACCTAATTAGAGGGTATTGATTTTAAAGAAACATTTTCTTATGCTGTGAAATTTATCTTAATTCATGTCATTTTAGATATAAATATTGGTGCATTTGATACCAATGATCAAACCTAAGTTTTGATAAATAATAAGTGGATTAAAGTTAGATGTGTTTGTGATCTAACATTGTTATCGAGTGTGCAGGGTTGACTAGCTTGACGGGTTAAGAGGACCAGACACTAAGCAGGAAGTCCAGTCGGGATGTGCGATTCCTGATTGACGAAGTCCAGATGTGAGATTCTGACAGGAGGTTGGGATGTTCGATTCTGATGGGTTGAAGTCCGAATATACGATTCTGGCAGGAGGTCGGGGTGTTTGATTCCCGATTTACGAAGTCCGGATATGTGATTCCAATAGAAAAAGCTGGTGGATTAGATTGGATGTCAAGGAGGTAACTTGACACTTGGAAAGTAGAGGTAAATCACTGGAGGAGAGTGTTCCAGTCAGGATAAGTCCCAATTAGGGACTTTAGGGGCAGGTCCAGTTTAGGTATATTTTGGAAACCTAAACTGAGACCATGACTAGATCTTGGTCTCGATGAAACAGGATCTAACAAATAAATATATATAAATTATTCATGTATATATTTTTTATAACTCTATATTGTAGAGATAAATGTAGACCTTCGAATTCTGCACGTGTGGAAATTGATAGAGCTTCATTCCGAGTTCAGAGTCAAAATATATAGCATCCGGAAGATTACTGTGTCAAACTAGCAGTTGGAGGCACCTCGCATGCTTCGGGAGGCTTCTTGAACTTGCTAGAAGGTGCCTTGAAGAGCTTTGAAGGCGCGTTGTAGAGGATAAAAATCAAAGATTGTATATTTTATCATCATCGAAGATAGGGGATAAAATTTGCTTGTGGAGGCACCTCAGAGGAGGCTGAAGGTATTGAAACACTTTGGAGCTAGGGGAGGGGGTTAATCCAAGGATCCGGCCCTCTCTCACACATCCACTATTAAGACACTCCTTTTTGGAAACACTCTGGAGGTGGAGAAACCTTGTACAAACTCATAATACAACAAGAATAAAAGAGAAGCTAGTACAATAAAAATCTTACAAGATTTACACAAATAAAATGCTAGCTAGCTTCTTCTTCTTATTTGGGAACACCTCTTGACCTTGGAAGTGTAGCAATACTTATCTCCAAGAAGCTTCAAGAATTGGAGGTGATGATCTGTGAGCTCGGTGAAGAGAGTGGGAGAGAAGAAGTGTCATATTTGAATTCGTTGTCACCTTTATATATGCGCTATTAGGGCTCTCAATCGATTGTGTCTGCTCCTAATCGATTGCCACGTCAGATCCCAATGATCACAACCGTCTAAAACTCGCAACCTATGCAACGGTCATATACCAATTGATTGGAAAGACTTTAATCGATCAACTGATCGATTCAGAGCGCCTCTGTGCTCTCGTAGAAGACCCAGAATCGATTGACCAATCGATTCCGGCTACCTCGCCATATTACTAGAAAACCTTCCCCAATCAATTGCCTAATCGATTAATGTGTCCCGATCGATCAACCGATCAATTAGGAAACCCTCTATGTGTTTGTGATAAGCTCACAATAGATCGACTGATCGATTGATCTTCGAGCTAACTAATCAATTGCCTAGCCCTATCTCGCCAAACACAAGTCTAGGGTTCCAATTCTAACATCCGATCAACTGTGACCTGTTAGGACTCCCATATGCCTAGCATCTGGTCAACCTTGACCTGTTAGGATTTCATCACTGTGTTCGATCAATCCTTTAACTCACTTGGACTTTCCTCCTCCTGCCAAATGTCCGGTCAACTTTGACCCATTTGGACTTATCATCTTGTGCTAAGTGTCCGGTCCTCTATGACCCTCTTGGACTTCCAAACACCAAATGTTCGGTCAACCTTGATCCACATAGATTTCCACATGCTTGACTTCACTCATCAGGGGTTTTCACCACCTAACTTCACTCACCAAGATTTCCCTCTACCTAGCTTCGCTCACTAGAGTTTTGCTGATGTGGTTAGCACTAATGGTCTAACTCAGGTTTTCATGAATGATAAAGTAGGTTAAGTTAATCTCGTTGCGATCTAATACTTTGAATAAGTGTGCAGGAGAAGTTCAGCTAGGTCGACGGTCTGACCTGATAGCTGACACGAAGACCAGCTAGGTCGATGGGCTGACCTGATAGCAGGCTAGCACGAAGTCCAGACTGGTCGATGGGCTGACCTGATGTCTGGCACAAAGTCCAGCTAGGTTGACGGGTTAACCTGATAGTTGGCACGTGTTGGTTGCTACACCTAGATTCCATTCTGTTCCCATGTACAAAAATTTTATACAAGCACAGAACTTAACGTAGCTACCCATGTGCTCTACTAAAGTTAAACTTAGATTGCAAACGATGCTTAACATTATTAATCCAAGTTGCTCTTCAGAAGTTAAACTTGGATTAGAAACGATACTTAACATTTTTACTCCAAGTTTAACCGATGTGATCTTCCTAAGTTAAACCATATTACCGAAGTTGATTAAATATCTATTTCAAAGATTGACTTCCAGGTTAAACATGGCGAGACACTAGGCCTACTTGGTTATAAGATCATCCAACACTTCCTAGACAAAGTCTTTCAAAGAAATTGGATATTTAACTTCTTACAGTAACCCTAGGTTTAACTACAAAGACCACAATAGAAACACAGGATCAAAACGCAAAATCAAAATACATAATTGATAGCACAAAATCGAAACATAAAATCAATAGCCTCTTGTGTTGGTGTTTTAGAATCCATGCAAAGAAAACTAACTAATTAATTCGAAGCAGAAACCATTAATTAGTTATACCTTTCTTTGTAGCTAAAGACCTCTTGATCTTCTATTGTATTCCTCTTCTCTTGGACGTTGTATGGGCAATGATCTACCAAGATGGAATCCACCGGAACCACTTCTTCTCCTCCAAGACTCTCGAGCCACCAAGGGATGCCAAAATAGGAAACTTTCTTCCTCTTCTTCTCCTCCAAGCAAACGGCCACCAAGTGCTTCTCCTCTTCTTCTTCTTCCTCTCCAAGCAACCGGCCACAAGGACTTTTCAATCCTTGATACCACCGGCCCTAAGGAAGCAAAAGAGGAGATAAGTGGGGCGCCGGCCTAAGAGAAAGGGAGAAGGGAAAGGGCCGGCCACACCAAGGAAAAGAGAGGAGGCTTAAGGTTATGTGAATTATTTTTTGAGGCACCCTCTACCTCTCTTTTATAATCCTTGGTCACAACAAAAAAAGGAAAGTTTTAAACATAATTAAAACTTCTTTATTTGTGGCCTCCCATTAAAAAGAAAATTTTAACAACAATTAAAATCTCTCTTTTCTAAATTTCCTATTGTACATGGCAATAAAGAAAAGTTTTAAAATTAATCTCTCTCTTTTAAAACATGTAGAGAACTACAAAAAGGAAAGATTAATTAAAACTTCTCTTTTTAAATCATGATTACAAAAAATGAAAGTTTTATCAAAAATTAAAATCTCTCTTTTAAACATTATAGATAACTACAAATAAGGAAAAATTTTAACAAAATTAAAATCTCTCTTTAATCTTTTGTAGATAGCTATAAAAGGAAATATTTTAAAATTTTAAAACTCTCTTTTAAAACCATAAGGATGGCTATAAAAATAAATTTTAAAATTAAAATTTCTCTTTTAAATCCCTTCATGAATGGCTACAAAAGGAAAGATTTTAACAAAAAAAAAATTCCCTTTAGTTCTAATGGTGTGGCCGACCCCATGCTTGGACACCAAGCATGGCTTGGTCGGCCACCTCTTGGGCTCCAAGCTAATGCTTGGTCGGCCCCCTTTGCTCCAAGCAAGGATATGGCTAGCCCATTACTTGGGTAAGAAGTGGACTTGGAGGATACAAGATTTTATAGAGGCTACAACAGGGACCGAGAGGAGAAATTGGTTTTGGTCTCCCGATGAGCTTGAGTTTCCTATGTTCGCCCCGAACACCCAACTCAAGTTCATCAATAATAACTCATACCATTAAAGAGTTATTATTGAACTACCGCACCAATCTCAAATTACATTATGAGCTCTTTCTTATCATGAGTGCATTAATCTCCCTGTGTTTAAGATATCGAATGCTCATTAATTAAATGAGTTACTAACAACTCACTTAATTAATATCTAGCTCCAAGAGTAGTATCACTCAACTTTATTATCATGCTGGAGTAAGTCCATCTGCAGGGTTTACATGATAATCCTTATGAGTTCCTCTTGGGGACATCATCAACCTAGATTACTAGGACACAGTTTCCTTCTATAATCAATAACACACCATATAAATAATATCATTTCCCAACTTATCGGGCCTATTGATTAATCGAACTAAATCTCACCCATTGACAAATTAAAGAAATAAATACTAAGTCTATATGCTTGTTATTATATCGGGATTAAGAGTACGCACATCCATAATAACAGAGGTTTTGTTCTTTTATGCAGTCAGTATAAAAAGAAACAACCTCAAATGGTTCTACTTAATACACACATAATATACTAGTGTAACTTTATAGTCAAGATAAACTAATACCAAATTACACTACAACCATTCCAATGGTTTGTCCTAATCCATCTTGGTTGTGAGCTACTATTTATAATTTATAAGGAACTGATAACATGATCTTCTGTGTGGCACCACACACCATGTTATCTATAATATAAATTAAATGGACAACTACATTTAACATAAATACAGACATTTGCCCAATGTGATTCTTATTTCAAAATAAATGTTTACAAAAAGCTAGGATTTAGTATACATCCTAACAGAACGAAGTCCAGACGGGTTGACCTCATGTCTGGCACGAAGTTCAGCTAGGTCGACGAGCTGACCTGATAGCTGGCACAAAGTCTAGACGGGTCGACGGGTCTACGGATTGACCGGACATCTGGCAGGTAAGTCAAGATAAATCACTGGAGGGGAGTGACTTGGTGAGGATGCGTTCCCCGTTTGACGGAATAGTAAGCGTTGATCCAACTTAGAACCATTTCGGAAATCTAAGTTGAGATCTTAACTAGATTCCGGTCTCGGTGAGACGGAATCTAATTACTACTCTTTTATTATATTTGTGCTAACTTTTGTTTTATAGGGTAGTATAATTTTTATTTTACCTCGGACTAATATTTTCTTGTAGGAGAAAGACTTTCTGGAAGATGGTGGTCCGAGCGCTCGGAAGGGATCCAGGTGCCAGGAAGGGATCCGGGTGCCCGGAAGGCAAAAATTCTATCCCGTCGCAACGAGGAGCATGCTGATTGGCCGGACTTACATCATGGTCCGGGCGCACGGAAGGGATCCGGGCGCCTGGAGCATCCTATATAAGGAGGTCTCGCCCTGGAACAAAATACAACAACGCCTTCCAACGATTGCTCTACTACGTTGTGCTTCTGCGACACCGCGACTCTACGAAGTTTCTCCGACAACCTGCGACTTATGTTTTTTTTTGTATTGTTGTCAGTATTTTCTCTCTAAAGTTCTTGTACTTACATTTGTAATCAAATTTTGCGAACTATTAGTGATTGCCCAATGAAAACGAGTGCGGGCCTTGGAGTAGGAGTCGACCAAGGCTCCGAACCAAGTAAAACTGGTTCATGTTAGCATTGTTTTGTGCCTTTTCTACTGCGTACTTAATCTGAAATTTTAAATCGCTATTCACCCCCCTCTAGCGAGCTTTACGATCTAACAAGTTTTTCACCTGCCTTCACTCACCAGGATTTTCCTCTGCCTAGCTTCACTCACTAGACTTTTCACCTGACTTCACTCACCAAGACTTTTCATCACCTAGCTTCATTCACTAGGATTTTCCCACTTGACTTCACTCACCAAGATTTCTCATCACCTAGCTTCACTCACTAGGATTTTCTAAATTATTTATCTTCACTCACCAGGGTTTTTTCACACCGGCTTTACTCACCAGGGCTTTTCCACACCGTGTCCGATTATCAATGACCCACTTGGATTTTCTTCTTCTGCTAACCTTTCCGTTGGACTTGCCCTTGCCTAACCTCTAGTTAGGACTTTTCGATCAAGTATCTAGTCAACCATGACCTACTTGACTCTTTTGGTCAACTTTTTACCGTCAATCTCCCATATGGACAAATACACCTGCAATCTCCATATATTGTAAACATCAAAACTTAAACATTAAGACTAAAGCTTGATTCCACTCAAGCTTAGTTAACCTGGTAAAACTTGACCCAGGGGAAATTGCACCAACAAAGGGTGCCTTCCATAGCTTATATAAGCCCTATTCGAGCAACATTCAAGACATAACTCATTCACAACTTCTGCAAGCGATCTTTTGAGTTCCCGACTGCTCTGACTTCGCCCTCTCGCTGTATTACAACGCTACTACACCCTACTATTGTAGAGAAGTTGTTCGACATAGAGCTCGATTCGAGAATCTTCACGTGTTAGGTAATGAAAGTATTGTTAATTGTTTAATTATTGCATTAAGAAAAGTGTAGGTTGTTACACTTGTCCTTTTAATTTTATTATACTCAATTCCCTCTTCCAGCGATTCTAGTAGAGGATTATAGTGGATTGCCCATCGATACCATATGAGGGATCGTGGGTCTTGCAGTAGGAGTCGCCGAAGGCTTCAAATCATGCAACCGACCGAGTTTTCTGTTTTGCTTTTATACTTAGTTTTTGCACTACATACTTGTCTTTATAAAACCAAAAAGAAGAAGTTTTTAAAATCATATGATTCACGCCCCCGCCCCCTATCGTGTGTCATGATCCAACAAAAGTAGCACATTTTGACTTGGAATTATATCAAATGGATGTAAAAATAACTTTTCTTAATAATAAACTTTCCGAAAAAATCTATATGTTACAACCCAAAGGTTAATTACTGAAGGCCAAGAGAATAAATTATGTAGACTTAAAAGGTCTATATATGGTCTAAACTAGGGGTGTAATCGAGCCAAACCGAGGCGAACACTTGAATGTTTGAATTTGGCTCGTTTATAATTGAGCCGAGCTCGAGCTTTATTTAACGAATATATTCATGGCTCACGAGCTTATTCGAGCTTTTATCGAGCCTAAACGAGCTTAATAAATATAATTTTAAATATTCATTAAAAACTAAATTATATATTTAGAGAAAATTATAATATTCTTATTAAAATTTATAATTTTATTCTAATAAATAAATTTAATATATTTGTCTATATGTTTTATAAGTAGAGTATAAAATCTATAAATTTAATATCAAAATTATTATTATTATTATTATTATTATTTAAAAGTTGATTTATAATCTTAACAAACATGTTCACGAGCTGAATATTATGAAGCTTGAGATTGGTTTATTTATCTTAACGAGCCTCATTAAACGAGCTCAAAGGAGCTTTTATCGAATCGAGTTTCGAATAGCTCATAAGTGACTTGATTCATTTACACCCCTAATCTAAACCAAGTGTCAAGACAATGAAATATAAGATTTATTGAAGACATTTTATCTTATAATTTCAAATAATTAATGAGAATCATTGTGTTTATATAAGAAAGTAAAAAATGAAAATTTGTCATCTTATCATTATATATTGATGATATGCTAATAGTTGAAAGTGACATAAAGTTTATTATATAAGTTAAATCATGACTTTTATCATAATTTGACATAATAGAATACGAAAGAAGCTGAGTACATTTTTAGAGTAAAGATCATAAGAGATCAATACAAAAAGTTTTTTTAGGTTTGTTCCAAGAGGATTATATCACTAAGATACTACAATACTTCAAAATGTCAAATTGTAACATTAAACAAACACCTGTAACAAAAGGTAATGTTCTGAGCAAAAGTATATGTTCCAAGACTCCTCAAGAAATAATCGAGATGAAGAAAAAAAATCATATGCTAGTGTCATTAGTAGTTTGATGTATAACTATATTGTGTACATATTCTGATATCAACTATGTTGTTGATTTAGTTAGCCATTTTTAATCAAACTCATGATTGAAATACTGGAAAGCGGTGAAAAGAATAACAAATTATTGTCTCTATTTCCAAGGATTTAAGATGATCTTGAAAGGCTACATACATTCAGATTGGGCAGGAGACCTTAATGATAGAAAATTCATATCTAACTATACCTTCTTACTGAATGGTAGTGTCATTTCATGGAACAATAAGAAATAGACTTGTGTAGTGTTGTCGACAATAGAAGCTGATTATATGGCTTGTTCAAAAGTTGTGCAAGAAGTTATATGATTAAGAAGGTTCCTGAAGCATCTAAGAATTACCGAGGATAGTGGGAGTCCTATTATAGTGTATTGTGACAATCAAGCTGCTATAGCTTTTTCTAAGGATCTCAAATATCACAAAAAAAGACAAGCACATAACTATTAAGTATAATTTTATAAGGGAAATTATTGACAAGAAAAAAATAGTTCTTGAGTATATCCCTACACATACTATGTTTACTAATCTTTTTACTAAGTCATTGATTAAAGAGTCATTTCAAGGACATGTGAAGTCTTTGAAACTTTGTAGAATGTAACATATTGTAAATACAATCAGATATGTGAAATGACATGATCTATTCAGTGTATATCATTGTTACATTTGGATAAAGTCTCAGTGAGAATTTTGGCAGGTTAAGATTGACTCACTCACATGAACAATCATCTATATTTGTTAAGTATAAATAGAGGTAATATTATTACTTATGAGATAACTAATAAAGCTATGAATGGATACATACCTGTAAGTTGGGGTCGCGTTGATAGTTGTACTAAGATGAGATCATTTGTGAACTGATCAGAGTAAATATGCTCATTATTTACTAAATCTGCTGGAAGCCAAATTAGAATTCATGAGCTGAATTCAGGATTAGCCATTGGGAATGTTTAAATCAAAATTTGTATGATGTTAAACTTAAGAAAAACATACACTCTTTATTAGTAAAGAGAAAAACGTCGTAGCATATGATTCATACCACATGTGTTATAGCTACAATAAGGATAGTAGGAGAATGAATCTCTGTTTTTCTACTATGTGAGACCCTTAAGATTATAAGATAATCTCGATTTTACCTTGAGTGACTATTTAGCTGTCTACTTGAAATTTTAATCAAGGTCTACTATTTTAGTATGTATCCTATTGACTATAGATGATTCAGTCTATGAAACATAACTAAGAAAAGTGACTAATTAAAATAAATGCATTCTAGCTAAAAATGAATATTAAAATAGATTTATATTTTTGATATTTATTCAACGGTCGACCACTTATAGTTTTTTGTTGAGTATATAAAATATAATTATGAATAATTATATTAATTTGAGATATTGAACATGCTCTTGACATAATAGTCATTATGAGAAATTATAAATGTTTGTATTGATGTAAATAATTTAATCTCAGGAAAATAAAAGATATGAGTGTCTTCAGTTTATCTTGAATAGCAACTATGTAAGATGTACTTTCTTAGTATTAATTGCTCAATATGCTTACTGTCGTATGAATCATTTTTCTACAAGTATGAATTGAATTTCTTATATAGTTTTTATGACTTAATTCTCATTTAATCTTTGTAACTTGACTTGGACAAGTGAAAAATATTGATAATGAGAATAGTGGTCGTGCAGTTACCACACAATTGCACAACATGCTCGTTTACCTTACTAATAGCATCCAAGTATAGAGATAAGAGGGTTGATAAATCTATGAAGTAGGAATATTCAATTGCCGAGGGATTTGGTTCGTAAATACTGGGAAAGGTTGTTCGCTCTTCCAACGATAAACACGAACGAGATCGACAAAGAATCGCTATAAATGTTTATATTTTTTTGTTATTCATGCATGTGAATCAACATTAGCTTCTTATTCGTTGCTTAGTGGCCACCGATCAAACTATATGTAGGAAGTCAACCTTCTTATTTTGGACTAACTTTGTCACAATCTTCATAAATAAGAGAACTAGACTTTAGATCCAACTACACGCCCAAAATATTAAGGGTGCGTTTAGTTCAGGATTATTTTTGATAATCTTGGTTATCCATCCAAGGCTATCAACAAAAACCTTGTTTAGTTTAGGTATTCGATAATTCCCGAGTAATGTTCCATGTCCGACACGTCAGCAAAAGGGTCATGCAACCCGGAATCGGAAAACCTCAGAAAACTAAGGGTACGTTTGGTTTGCACCGTTTTCATTTTCATTTTCTGGAAAATGCGTATTTTCTAGAAAACAGAAAATGACTTTTTGTCATTCTCTGTTTTTCTAGAAAACGATAACCAATTTTTTAGAAAACGCGCGCAAAAAACGCAAATCAAACACCGTTTTTCAGAAAACGCGTGTTTTCCAGAAAATGAAAATGAAAAACGCGCGTACCAAACGCCCCCTAAGGTTTTTCTTGATTCCGGGGTTAACGAACTTTTTTTACCAAAAATATCCTCCGATAAGAAAAAACATGAAAAAAGGAGAAAAATTTTAAAAAAAAAAATAAACAAATGTTTAAAAAAAATTAAAAATTTTAATTTTAATTTTTTTAAATAAATAAATTAAAAAAATAAAAAATATATAAAAATTTTAAAAATTAAAATTAAAAAAATGTAAAAAAAATAAAAAATATAAATATAAATAATATAAAAACATTAAAAAATAAAAAAACACATAAAAAAAATAAAAAAAATATACAGGAAAAAGAAAAATAAAAAAACATAAATAAATAAATAATAATAATAATATTATTATTATTATTATGTATAGTTGGTTTTATAACTGAGGGTAATACAGTAAAATATTAAATTAGGGTATTCATTAAAACCTTCTAACAAACAAGTTTTTGTTGCATTACCTAAGTTGAACCAAACAACATTTAATTATATTTTATTCCCCATAACTTTGATTATATGATTACCTGATAATCACATAACCAAAGTTATACATGATAAAATCAAACGCACCCTAAAGGGTAAGGTAATAATAGTTCATCCATTTAAGTTTGTCAAATAGGTTAGACTTTAATATTTGATGCGGTCAAAATCTACTATCTTGCTGATTAATGATGAAGCTTCCTCTCATGATGTATCGAACATGGATGGATCAACACATGTCAGAGGATGTCAAGAGTAATCCTAATAAGAATTGCCAGCACACATTCAGTTGGCTTCTTGGTGCTTGTAGATTGTAGAGGTTGTCTGGATTTGCTCCAAAATCTATCTTGGCACAGCTTTTGGATCTGGAAATCTACTTTGCAAAATCAGTCTCTCTAAAAATGCACAGCTTTTTTGGATCTGGAATCTACTTTGCAAGGACTCAAGGACAAGGCAATCTCCTCAGCAATGCTACCCAACATATGCCTTTCCATAAACTAAACCGAATCACAACAGAAAGCAGTCAGAAATCAGGAATAGTCAATTGTTCATCACATGACTGCTCTGAGGACAAGAACACTAGATCAATCATAGATATAGGTTGATCATGTGGAGCATATGAGAGAAGGTTAAAGTAGTATATATTGGACTACTCTTTTGACCACACCATTCCAATCTTTGCATCCAACTGCCATGAAGAGCAGAAGCTCCAGAGCTGTGGGAGGTGTCGTCCTCTCTCTTCTCTTTCTCTTCCACTTTCTCGCATCCACTGCCTTCTGCCTGCCTATTGACGAGAAGTTGGGGAGGCTACTGCATTCATTGGCAGCCAATTCTGGTGACTTAAGTAGGGTGCATGTTGTGGCAAGGCAGCCTGAGAAGGCATTCAGGGCAAGCGAGAGGAAGCTGCCGCCGAGCCGGTCTAATCCGACGCAGAACTAGCAGATGGTGCAAGGTGGAAAGAGAGGAAAGAGTGATCTCCTTGCATAGTTTTGTAGTGAGTTGGTCCAGTTTTATATTCTTCCTTGTGTTTTTCTAGTCAAGTTGTATGTTAGTTTCTAGCCAATGGGTGATGAAGAATCATTCTGTACAGTTTAATGCTGGGAATAAATTCTTGTTCTTGGAGCAGGATGATGATTTTCTGTAATTGCATTGAACATTCAACTTTACAGGATGTTTTGCTTTCAAATGCTAATGCATGAGAAATTATAGACTATGGAGATTTTCAAAATACATAAACCGAATGTCAAAATTTATAGTCTTTCAATGATGCAACTACATCTCTTCAAAGTATCTTATCCACTTAAACCTCTGATCAAATCGGGTCTATATCGACTTGTTTAGCCCATTCCCAAAACAACAAGCAATGGGATGCCCCTACACTCCCTGCTGAACAACAGGTAATGGGATGTAATTTTTTTTTGAAGTGGAGTTTCTGTTGGGCGTTACACTTGGCAGACGAAAGGGTTCGTCCCTTTCGCTGCTGCAAACGCCAGGAAGATGAAGGGGCGTCCTTTCCCCTTCGTCTTCCTTAGCCTTCTTATAAGAGGCATCCAAGTGCAGATCTAAAAAGAGAGCTTTTGGCGAGGTGATCAGGGAGCACCGAGAGATTGTGTGAGAGCAAAGGGAGAGCATTCGGCTGGGATTTGACTCGTGAACTTTGAAGCACTTTCCGATTGCTCCGTGATCATGCTTCCGATAGCGGCAATCTCTTCATCGATCGGCGTCTTCGATTGCGGTTCTTCGGGAGATCACTGTGAGTTTGTAATTACCGCATCGCTTTGTTTTATCTTTGTATAATTTCGATTTCATGCTCTCGAATTATCAACAATGGTATCAGAGCGTGCTAGATTTGAAAGCATGAAAATCGACGTGAAAAAATTCACGTTTTTCTTCTTATGTCGTGAAGAAGACGATGAACAGTGAATACTGTTCATCAATTGAATCGATTAATCAATTGATTCAATTGGAATGAATCGATTGAAATTGTATTCCAATCGATTCAAAATCACGCATAGTTGTTGGATCGATTCACGGATCGATTGAAAAAAAAATCGCGAATAGTGCCATTTTGACAAAGCACAGTGTTGAATCGATTCAACACTATGCTTGGATCGATTCAAAATCGTAGCGCACAGTTTTTTTTTAGTATTGAATCGATTAATGAATCGATTAAAATGTATAGTTTATATATGTGAATCGATTCAATTCAAATTTGAATCGATTAAAGATCGAAGGAAAACCTGCATGAACAGTAATTTTTTAATTAACACAGTACATGCAAAAATTTATTTTTTTTCTACGTCACGTATATAGATATGAACAGTAGGTAAATTTAATTAAATATTTTTATTAATTAATTAAATACATATAGGAATGTATTATTAATTATTAAATAAATATTTAATTAAATTATGGTTCAATTTACCGAAAATAGAATCCTACCAACTTGATCAATCAAACCCAAGTCTGGTTTAAATTATTAATTGATTTAGGCAGACCAATTTGATTCAATGATACCTAAAGCTGGTTTAAATTATTTGTTGGTTTAACCAGTCCGGTTTATTATTGAATTAATTGGGTATTCTTGATTACAAAAGTTGGGCTGATTAAATATAACCGGATTAGTTCCGTTGTGTCAAAATTTGATCAGAAACATTGGATTTGTTCTAATGAGTCAGACTTAATCTAATGGGCAATTGGACGAGTCAAATGAACCTGAGTTTGATTAATAAATCTGTGATTGACTCAAATGGGCTTAAACGATAACAGAACATAGGCCCAATTAGATTAGTTCTAATGAGAACAATAGATTAAGTTTAAGATTCGGATTCATGATCGACCAATCCAATGTGTCAGTCACATGAGACTCCCCAAAATAAGGAAATTTGTTTTTCTTAATTGCTTGTGTATACTGTATATTTTGTTCTATATGTGGAAATTGAATTTGACCGGTTTTGTACTGGTCAGTCGGTTTTGTACTGACATCATGTTTTTAATTCCATATACAAAGAACGATATACACGATGACTGGTCGCTATGAACGACAACATGAGCTATGGGAGGAGATCAAGAAGCTAGAATATGACCCGGATCATGGAGTCGGTAGGCTTATTGGTCGGCTCGATTGGTTGTTCTGGAATCTCTAGCAAGAAGGGTATCCAGTTCAGGAAACCGAAAGAAGATGGTATCTGGTTTATTCATTATCGGAACATCTAAGGCAGATAGCATTCCAACTTTGGGATGAGTCTGAAGGGCACATCTCATACTCTGAGATGTGCAGACAGTTACTTCATTTGGAATGGGGTCCTGATGAATCTTAAGAGAATCCAGATCCTGAAAATATGGGCCTCGAAGAATGTGAGGAGGATCCAGAAATGGATTATGAAGATTTAGAGGAGGATCCAAATCCCGAATAATCTGAAGATGATCCGGAAATGAACCTCGAAGAATTTGAAGAGGATCCAGAAATGGATCCTGAAGAAATTCAGAGGAGGATCTAGAGATGGATCCCGAGGAGGATCTAGCGATGAATCCAGAAGAATCAGAGGAGGATCCTCAAGAATGTGTAGAAGATCCAGAAATGGATCTGATGGATACATCTGAGGCTAATCCACCCATCATAGAATCCGGGATGAACAGGATGCAATTACCCACAGCTCTAGCATTTATCCTAGTGGGAGTAGTGCTAGCTTATCTAGTCTATTAGTGTTCTGTTTACTGTTGTTATGTACGAGCAGTGTTAGCTCATCTAGTTTTTGAGTCATGTAATAATTTCTGTTGTTTTGTACGAACAGAATTATATAATAAAAGTTATATTGTATGTTAACTAACTTGGAAATGATTAGTTCATTTCATGATATGATTAGTTCATATAAATATGATTCATTCATATTAAATGATTCGTTTATTAGATGGGATGTGTGTAATAAAATTGATCAATGTTGATTAGATTATAACACACAAATGATGAGTGGAAATAATGTTATCACTTGATTTTGTAAACTAATTCTAATTTACACCGAGTCAATGATTAATTGCACATATATGAATTACACTGAAATAATAAATAATTTATTTATTTATGTAGATCATGGCAACTAAAAACATCATAGCTGAACTCAATAAGGGTGAGAAATTATATGGGGATAACTACAAAATTTGGCACCTCAAGATACAATATGTTCTTGAGGAACAAGAAGTTCTAGAGGCTGTAAATCAAATCATGGAATAACCAGCTGATGGTTCTACAGCACAGCATAGACGTGACCTTGATGCCTATAAGGCATGGAAAAGGAAGGACTCCATTGCTAAGGGCATATTGATTAGTTCAATGATAGATGACCTAGTATTTGAATATGAGCCATTACCATCGGCTCATGCTATCTGGGTAGCCCTTAGAGAGAAGTACAGTGGAGTCAGTCTGAGTAAGCTCCGTCAGTTAACTATCAAGTTTGATAGTTGTAGGAAGCGCTCGAATGTTACCATGGCCCAACATCTCAGGGAGATGGGTAACATGATTCGAGAGCTTAAGATTGCTGGTTATACGTTGACTGATGAACAACAGGTTCAGGCAGTTATCCGTTCCCTTCCTGATTCTTGGGAAACGATGAAATAGAACCTGACACATAGTGAGAGTATCAAGACTTTCACTGATGTCTCACCCCATGTGGAACTTGAGGCGGAGAGGATTGAATCCGCAAGGATTTCGGGTCAAGCTTTTGTAACTGAAGGTTCTGGTTCCAAGAATAAGAATAAGTGGTTTAAGAAAGGAAAGGAGAAAGGAAAGGAGGCTAATGCTGTTGCTGCGAAAAACCAAATCAAGAAGAAAGGAAAGAAATATGGACAAAAACCTAAGAGCAGGTTGACTTGTTTCAACTGTGGCAAGAAGGGTCATTTTGCTCGGGATTGTACTGAGCCTAAAAAGGTAAATCCATTTTTGTCTTCTTTCCATGAGCAATATGTTGCAAGTACAGTGTTGTTAGCTGATTCGTATCCTTTGTGGATTGTAGATTCAGGAGCAACGAACCACATAGCTCGTGATCGAGCTACATATGTGGAGTACCGTCGGGTACAAGCTTGCAACAAATGGATATATGTAGGAAACAATGCAAGAATTGAAGTCAAAGGAATTGACACTTGCAAACTCAACCTACGTGGTGGAGGCACCTTATTTCTACATGATGTCCTGTACGCTTCTGAGATTCGACGGAATTTGGTTTCCGTTATTTGTCTTCTTGATTTAGGTTACAATGTAAATTTTTATAGCCGTTGTGTGGAACTTCGAATTAACTCTGTGTTAATAGGATATGGTTATATAACAAATGGTTTTATGGTTCTTGATGTAGAACCAAATAATAATAGTTGTTTTTCAAACATTGCTCTTACTAGTAATGCTGATGTTAATGATGAAATTTGGCATGCTAGATTGGGACATATAGGACAAGAACGAATGAATAGATTAGCTAAGGAGGGCCTATTAGGCACTCATGCTAAGATTAACTTGTCTGTATGTGAGCATTGTCTTGCTGGAAAGACGACTAGGAAACCATTTGGTAAGACTATTAGGGCTGAATCACCATTGCAATTAATTCATTCGGATATTTGTAGTCCGATGAATATGAAGGCTAGAAATGGGAGTTCTTATTTCATTACATTTATCGATGACTTCACGCGTTTTGGTCATGTGTATTTGATTTCTCACAAATCTGAAGCATTGGATTATTTTATTCGTTACTTGAACGAAGTTGAGAATTAATTGGAACGTAAGGTTAAAACCTTGCGCACTGACCGTGGAGGAGAATATTTGTCTGATCAGTTCAAGACAATGTGTAATGAGAAAGGGATTATTAGACAGCTTACTATCCCTGGAACTCCACAGCAAAATGGGGTTGCTGAAAGAAGAAATAGGACTCTTCTTGAAATGATTAGGTCTATGATGGCACAGGCTAATTTGCCAATCTCCTATTGGGGAGATGCATTATTAGTTGCAGCCTATATACTTAACAAAGTACCTTCAAAGTCAATTTCATCTACCCAACATGAACGTTGGACAGGCAGAAAGCCGGATTTAAGTAATCTGAGACCATGGGGGTCAGCTGCCTACGTTCATGATAAAACTCACGAATTTGGAAAATTATGACCCAGAGGTAAGAAGTGTATCTTTATAAGGTACTCTGAGACTTTTAAGGGTTATGTTTTTATTGGTGAGCGACAAGATGGAACCATCTTTGAAATAGAGTCAAGAGATGCTACTTTTCTAGAAACTGAGTTCCCAACACGAGGTGAAGTTGATAAGACAATTCCTCTATATGAGATAGAGGAGGAGGATAATGTTCCTTTATCAACGAATCAGGAGATGCCTGAATCTAGTCAACCGAGTGGGAGTAATTTGCCACTGAATGAGTCAGTTTCTCAACACTCTAACCTTCGAAGAAGTAGTCGTCGGATTATTCCTCGAAGAAGGTTTGATATTGAGAATGAGGCATTAATGGTTCTCCCAGTTGACGATGAGGAACCTCGAACAGTTGAGGAAGCTTTGAGCAGCTCAGTTAGAAAAGAATGGAAAGTTGCAATGGATGAAGAAATGGAGTCAATGAGAAAGAATCAAGTTTGGGATTTAGTCGATCTTCCTCCGGGCCGAAGGGCTATTGGGAATAAGTGGATTCTCAAAGTAAAGAGGAAAGAAGATGGATCGATTAATCGATACAAAGCTTGATTAGTTGCAAAAGGATATACCCAAATGGAGGGTATTGACTTTGAAGAGACATTCTCCCCAGTTGTAAAGTTTGTGTCAATACGTGTCATCCTAGCTATAGTAGCACACTATGACATAGAATTACATCAGATGGATGTAAAAATGGCTTTCCTTAATGGTAATCTTGATGAAGAAATCTATATGGTACAACCAGAAGGTTATGTTGCTGAAGGCCAAGAGAAAAGAGTATGTAGACTTCGAAAGTCTATATATGAGCTAAGGCAAGCGTCAAGATAATGGAACATAAGATTTAATAAAGTAATATTATCTTATGGTTTCGAAATGATCAATGAGGATCATTGTGTTTACCTAAGAAAGGAAAAAGGAAAGCTTATCATTTTATCATTATATGTTGATGATATGCTAATAGCTGGAAGTGACATAAAGAGTGTGATAGAAGTCAAAAGTTGGCTTTCATCACAATTCGACATGATAGATATGGGAGAAGCAGAGTACATCTTAGGAGTGAAGATCGTTAGAGACCGATCAAAGAGGCTTTTGGGTTTGTCTCAAGAAGCTTATATCACTAAGATTCTATAACACTTCAATATGTCAGATTGCAACATTGAACAGATGCTTATTGCGAAAGGTACTGTCTTGAGCAAAAGTATGTATCCCAAGACTCCTGAGGAAATAGCCGAGATGAAGAAGAAACCATATGTCAGTGCTATTGGTAGTTTGATGTACACTATGTTGTGTACTCGTCCCGATATAAGCTATGATGTTGGCTTAGTTAGTCGTTTCCAGTCAAACCCAGGATCGAGACACTGGAAAGCGATGAAGAGGATATTCATATATCTTAAAGGAACAGCTGATTATTGCCTCTGTTTCCAAGGATCATATATGAGCCTAAGTGGCTACTCAGATGCAGATTGGGCAGGGACCTTGATGACAGAAAATCCACATCTGGCTATGTCTTCTTGATGAATGATGGCGCCATCTCATGGAACAGCAAGAAGCAGGCTTGTGTAGCCTTGTCGACAATTGAAGCTGAGTATGTGGCTTGTGCAGCGGCTGTGCAAGAGGCTGTCTGGTTAAGAAGGTTCCTGAAGATAGTGGGAGTCCTATTACTGTGTACTGTGACAGTCAAGCTGCGATAGCTTTTTCCAAGGATCCCAAATATCACAGCAAAGGCAAGCATATAGAAATTAAGTATAATTTTGTAAGGGATATTGTTGACAAGAAAAAAAATTATTCTTGAGTACATCCCTACGCGGAATATGCTTGCTAATCCTTTTACTAAGCCATTGACTAAAGAGTCATTTCATGGGCATATAAAGTCTTTGGGACTTCGGAGAATGTAACAATTGTAAAAACATTTTAATAAATGAAAAATTCCATGATCTATTCAGTGTATATGTCTTGGTTACATTCGAATAAAAGTCTCGATAAGCATGTTGGCAGATTGGGATTGGTCCACTCACATGGATAATCATCTCTATTTATTAAGTACGAATAGAGGTAAGACCGTTGCTTATGGGACAACTTATGTAGCTGTGAATAGAGACATACCTATAAGTTAAGGTCGCCTTGATATTTGTGTCAAGATGAGATCATTTGTGTAATGATTGGAGTAAATGCACCCACCATTTACTGAATCTGCTTGAAGCCATATTAGAATTCATATGTTAAATTCAGGATTAGCAATTGGGAATGTCTAGATCGAAATCTATACGATGTTAAATTTGGGAAAAACATGCGCTCTTTTTGGTAAAGAAAATAACATCGTAGCATATGATTCATACCACATGTGCTATGGCGACAAGAAGGGTAGTAGGAGAATGGATCCCTGCTTCTCTACTGTGTGAGACCCTTGAGATTACAAGTTAATCTCGATTTTACCCTAAGTGACTATTTGGCTGTCTACTTGAAGTTCTGATCAGTGTCTGCTACTTTAGCATGTTTCCTATTGGCTATGGATGATTCGGTCTATGGAGCATAACTAGGAAAGCGACTGATTAGAATGAATGGATTCTAGCTAAAAAGGAAGATTAAGATTTATTTACATCTGTAACATTTATTCACTGGTACCGGTTACATTTTTAGTTTAGTACATAAAATGTAATTGTGAATAATTTGTTTAATTGGAGATGTTGAACATGCTCTTGATATATAGTCAATATAAGGGATTAGAGATGTTCATGATGATGTAAATAATTTAATCTGGGGTAAAAGTAAGTCAATAATGTCTTTGATTCGTTCTATGGGCATTTATCTCTGATTCGTTCTGTGGAGCAGCTAAGTAAGGTGTGACAATCTTCTTAGCAATTGAATGCTCACTGTGCTTGCTGTCGCACGAACCATTTTCCCTAATGTATGGAATGGATGTTCTGATCTGGTCTTCGTGACTTGATTCTCATAAAATCTATGTGACTTATTTGGTCTTTGTGACTAAATTTTGCTCTGGTCTTCGTGACTTGATCCTCATAAAGTTTTCGTGACTTATTTGGTCTTTGTGACTAATTTCGCTCTGGTCTTCGTGACTTGATCACCTTGTAGTCTATGTGACTGACATGGTCTATGTGACCATATGGATTGACTTGGACGAGTGGGAGATGTTGGGCGTTACACTTGGTAGACGAAAGGGTTCGTCCCTTTCGCTGCTGCAAACGCATGTTTGCTGCAAACGCCAGGGAGATGAAGGGGCGTCCTTTCCCCTTCGTCTTCCTTAGCCTTCTTATAAGAGGCGTCCAAGTGCAGATCTAAAAAGAGAGCTTTTGGCAAGGTGATCAGGGAGCACCGAGAGATTGTGTGAGAGCAAAGGGAGAGCATTCGGCTGGGATTTGGCTCGTAAACTTTGAAGCACTTTCCGATTGCTCCGTGATCGTGCTTCCGACAGCGGCAATCTCTTCATCGATCGGCGTCTTCGGTTGCGGTTCTTTGGGAGATCACTGTGAGTTTGTAATTACCGCATCGCTTTGTTTTATCTTTGTATAGTTTCGATTTCATGCTCTCAAATTACCAACAGTTTCATCCCCTGTAATTGGTGGGAATCAAATTTCCATCAATTTTAAGCTTCTTGACATGTGCTATTTTGCTCCAGTCTTCTCGGTCTCTGTTCCGACATCGTGCAGCCAGTGGCGCACAACCAGTAATGGTAAGTTCTTCGAGCGAGGTAGGTACACCATCATTTGGCAGGCCAGTGAGAGCAGAGCAGCTAGTGATATCTAGAGAAGACAGAGCTGGGAAGTGCTTCAGGTTGCTGGGTAAATGTTGGAGATTTCTAGAATGACCTATTTCGAGACTATGTAAATAGAGAAGTCGTGGCAATGCTCCTTCCACATTCTGAAAGTTTGTTAACTGTTGCGAAAAGAGAGGATAATACCTTTCAACCTCTAAAACGAGGAAGAAGAGGAAGAGAGAAAAGAGATCGCGTGGAGTAACAAGACGAATGCGCACAAAAAGAGGGCAAACACGAAGGAGAAGAAGAGTTACTATGATTCGACGACGTGTTTACTCTAAAAAACGGCCGAAACTTTATTAGAATTCTCTCTACACAAGAGAATCACATCTAATGATTCTTGTGTTTGTTATACAATAGGCTTACAATAATCCCTATAAATAATGTCAAACCCCAGATCCGGTAAAATCGTAACAGAATTTTGTTATGAAAAATCATAACAAAATTCTGTTATATAAAATCTTAACAGAATTTTATTATGAAAAAATTTAACAGGGCTTTCTTCTATAACATCCCTCATATTAACCTTATCCAAATATGAGTCACCCGTCAACAATCTCTACCTTGGCGAATATTTGCCCCTTTGAAGAACATGAGTATCTGAATAAAGCTCCATCTGGATCTCTAGGTATGGACTTCCTTCCTTTAACATTTAGATATATGAAGTAAGTTCAAGCAATGTTAATTGAACTTCTCTGTAGTCACTGGCTTTGTCAGCATGTCTGTAGCATTGTCTGCAATGTGAACCTGTTAGAGTGTATACTAAAAGCCTAGCTTTTGTATAAACATTTATTTAGAAATAAAGAATCACAATGGTCAAATACCTACATTTATATGCTAAGTGTAGTTGTTCAATTAATTTATATTGTAGATAATATGGTGTGTGGTGTCACACACAAAAGATGATGTTATCAATTTCTTATAAATTATAAACAGTAGTTCACGACTAAGATGGAAAGGAATAAACCATTCGAATAATCGTAGTATAATTAGGTATTAGTTTATCTTGACTAATAAATTACACTAGTACACTCTAAGTGTATTGAGTAGAACTATTTAAGGTAAGTTCTTTTTGTACTAACTTAATAAAAAGAACGAGACCTTAGTTATTATGGAAGTGTGTGCTCTTAATCCTAATATAATAACAAGTACATATATTTAGTATTTATTTTTTTAACTTATCAAAGGGTAAAATTTAGCTCGATAAATCAATAGGTCCGATAAGTTGGGAAATGATATTACTTATAGTGTGTGTTGTTGATTATAGAAGGAAACTATGTCCTAGTTATCTAGGTTGAGAATGTCCCCAAGAGGAGTTCATAAGGATTGTCATGTTAAACCCTGCAGGTGGACTTAGTCCGACATGACAATGAGGTTGAGTGGTACTACTCTTGGAGCTAGATATTAATTAAGTGAGTTGTCAATAACTTACTTAATTAGTGGATATTTGTTATCTTAAACACAGGGAGACTAACGCACTCATGATAAGAAGGAGCCCATAATGTAATTTGGGATTGATGCGGTAGTGCAATAATAACTCTCTAGTGGAATGAGTTATTATTGATGAACTTGAGTTGTGTGTTCGGGGCGAACACGGGATACTCAAGCTCGTTGGAAGGCCAAAACCAATTTCTCCTCTAGGTTCATGTCATAGCCTCATTAATGTCTCTAATCCACTCATGAAAAGTCTATTTTGGTGTCCAAGAAGGGGCCGGCCCATGGCTTGGTGTCCAAGAAGGGGCCGACCCATGGCTTGGTGACCAAGCCAAAGGGGTCGGCCATAATCTCCTTAAGGTAGTCGGCCACAAGAAGTTTGAAGGGTGCCGGCCACATATTTCAAATAAGGAGGGGTGTTTTGAATTTTTAAAATCTTTTCTTTGTAGATATCTACAAGTTTTAAAAAATAGATTTTAAAATATAAAACTTTCCTTATTTGAATTAGGTCACATGGTTTAAAAGAAAGTTTAAAAGTTTTAAAACTTTCCTTTTTTAACCATCATCATGGTTTTAGAAAAAAGGAAGAGAAGTTTTAAATTTTAATTTTTTTTAATTTTGTAACCATGTTTAAAAAAGGAAATTTTAGAAGAGAAATTTTAAATTTTAAAATATTGTTTTAATTTTTAAAACTTTCCTTTTTTAACATCCACATTGGAAAATTAAAAAGAGAGCTTGTAAAATTTTATAAGAGTTTTCCTTCTTTGCTTATAAAATTTTTACAAAGTAATTTCTTTCCTTTTAAAGGGGTCAGCCACCCTTGCTTGGTGCCCAAGCAAGGGGCTGGCCAATCAAATCAAATTATCCAATCAATGATTTGGTTATTGATTCAATCAAGAGGAAAGAAAAGGAAAAATAAAAGGGGAAAGGAAAATAAGAGGAAGATTTTAATTTTTATAAAAAGTCTTTCCTTATTTGCCTTGGGCAAGTAATATAAAAGAAGGGGGAAGAGGCCTCATATGAGATCAATTCTTATTCTCTTGGTGGAGTTTCTCATTGTGGTCGGCCCTCTCTCCCTCTCTTTTCCCTTTGCTCTCTTTTGCTCCTTGGTGGTAGTGGTGGCCGAAACTTAGAGGAGGAGAAGCTCTTTGGGTGGTGTTCATCTTGGAGGATCGTCGTCCACATGACGTCCAAGAGGAGGCGAGGAATATGGCAGAAGATCTCGAGGATATTAGCTTACGAAGAAGAGGTATAACTAATAATTTTCTTCCGCATCATGCTAGTTATTTTTCTTTGTATAAATTCCAAACACAAGAGGCATTAGATTCTAGTTTTTCAGATTTGTTTCGAAGTTGTGTTTTTTTTATTTTTCGAATTTGTGATTCGATTGTTCCTTTTGGTTAAACCTAGAGTTATATAAGAAAATTAAATATTAGCTTTCCTTAAAAGGTTTTGTCTAGGCGGTGGTGGATGCTCTCATACCCAAGTAGGTCATGTGCCTCGCCATGCAGTCCTGGAAGCCAATTTTGGAAATTAATATTTAATTGAATTTATAACATAGGTGGATTTGGATCAATAGTGTTAAGTTCCGCTTGCAATCCAAGTCTAAACCATTAAGAACAGATAAGTTAAATTTGGAATCAATAATGTTAAGTTCCGTTTGCGATTTCTAATTTAACTTCTAAAGAACACAATAGGTTATTAGGAAAGGTTCGACACTTGTACAAAATTTTTGTACAGTGGAACTGATACGATCTTCCTAGGACTAACCAACAATTAGTATCAGAGCTAGGGTTTGCCTCTGTGTGTTTAGAATTCAAATAAGATTATGCACATGTCATACATAATTTAGGCAGGATAATAGTAGGATATGCTAACTCTTTGGTTGCAGGCTCTAACTATTATGGCATATAGATGTTGTGTGTGATTGGACCCTTGGACATGTCAACGACATTATTTTTTATGTGTATGATTGTATGTAACTAATATAGCAGGAGCTGTATTAGCCCTAGGATTTTAGAATTTTATTTTCGATCTAGATTACATGTACATTCCTTCGTGGAATATAGGATCGATATATGTAAAATTCTATTTTTGTCGCGGATCGTATGCTTGCGAGGCGTGGTACTTTTGGAGCACCAGAGGTGCAGCGGAATAAGAAGCAAGATAGATGCGACGACTAGACCCGATGGCGGTGGTTAAAGATGGCAGCAGCTAGGGTTGGAGCACACGGAGAACAGTGATGAAAAAGGTCATAATAGTTGGAAAATTAATTTCCATATTTATTGTTTTTATTTACTGTGATGTGTGTGTGTGTGTATGTGATGTATGCTAGTATAGGTTAAAATTCCTCACCTTAAATAACTAAGTGGGAGAGAGATTTATAAATAAATCCCACGGTCTCCATTACTGGTTTGTAAGTGATGCAAACAAACTTGCGCGTTGGCTCTGAGTGCCTTCCTCCATATCGGATGAGTTTGTTTGCGGATCACTAGATCAAACTTCCATTTTGGATGACTATAGGAAACTAACTAAGAACGTGTGATCTTCCCCATCGGAAGGGGCACAATCTTATTTGATGGACTAAGTGTCAAGTAATGGTATACACTTAGGCACATCTAACAGTATCCTCCCCATCAGAATCACTGCTATTATTTGTGTGACCAAAGAAAATCAACTATTAATTTGTCATAAAGATAGGTTGACAAGATAATAAAATTAAAACCCCCTCTTACAAATGTTGAGATTTTGTATACGTCCACACTATCGTGCCATACAAAATTCACGGTGTATGAGGTAATTTTATTTGTCAGGTTGACAAGAAAATAAAATTAATGGGAAAAACCCCTCTTACAAATGTTGAGATTTTGTATACGTCTATACTATCGTGGCATACAAAATTCATGGTGTTTGAGGTAATTTTATTTGTCATAAAGATTTATTAACAAGATAATTAATGGGTAAACCCTCCTCTTATAAATGTTTGAATTTGTATACGTCCACACTATCGTGGCATGCAAAATTCCCGATGTTTGAGGTGTTGGTGAATTTAAATAATATTGTTTGAGGAATCAATGTTATTTTAAATTCAAAGATTTGACCAAATATTTGATCAAAGATAGACCAACTATTAATTTTATTTGTCATAAAGTTAGGTTAACAAGATAATAAAATTAATGGATAAAATCTCCTCTTTGATTTTGTATACGTCCACACTATCGTGGCATACAAAATTCACAGGGATTTTAAGGTGTTAGGTCTTGACCAAATATTTTTGTGATTCTTAGGATTTCATATGTTTGTCAATCCCCTAGTTGTTATACTATAGAATAGACTTAGTAGTCCCAATTATAATGATTGGAAATAGGACTTGGACATTAAGGTAGACTGTCCTCTTAGAACTAAGAACAATATAGGTGTATTTTATTCATTAGTTGATACAAGATTAGTGGTGTTATCTACCGGTACTTGGTGTGTAGATACGGGAGCCACTGATCATGTCTGCAATTCATTGCAGGGGTTCTAGGAAACCCGACAACTATATGAAGGGAAAATACCATCTACATGGGCACTGCTGCAAAAGTAGCAGCTGTTGCAGTGGGAGATGTTTATCCTCTGATAGAAATAAAATATGAATTTTCAGAAATTGTCTTTACGTACTAAGTTTAGAAAGAACCTAATTTCAGTTTCTAAACTATTAAAGAATAGATACTGTGTCTATTTTGATAACAAAATTATTATCAAGAAAATAGGAAAGATATCTGTTCTGATACGTTGGTTGACAATTTATATATCTAATAACTCCCATGATGCAATAAATAGAAATTAATAATACATCTTCTAACTTTAATAAGAGAAAGTAACCTTCGGAAATGAACCAATCACATCTTTGGCAGTCTAAGGCTAGGTTATATTAACTTGAGTAGGATTCAAAGGATAATAACCAATGAACTCTTGGGTTCATTGGTAGTGGAAATCTTTCCAACCTGCGGGTCTTACTTGGAAGGAAAAATAACCAAGAAGCTTTTAAATCTAAGGGGTATAGAGCCGAAGATATGTTGGAATTGGTTCATTCTGATTTGTGTAGTCCTATGACTATCCAGACAAGAGGTAGTTTCGAATATTTCATCTACTCCAGAATAGGTGAAGGAAGTTCCCACAGACGACACTAAATTGATCCTGTCCGAAATCTGAGTCAGACAAATGTCGACTAAAAGGGCGTCGGTGTTGACGGAGAGGCGACTTAGACACACCTAGCATATGTGCACCAGAAAGACAACCCCCACGTGGAGTTCAAGGACAGTGGTGATGAGACCAATGGTACTTAGGCTCTGCGCACACTCAGACAAGCACATGGAACGTTAGAAACTAGAAACCAGAGAAAAAGTCCCCGGCGCAGATCCTCCGACGCTCAAGTCAGGTACCTTTTCCCCAAAAGAATAGTGTACGAAGGAAAAAAAGACCTGTAGAAGATGAGTACGAATGTGTGCGTACCTACTCAAGGGA
Organism: Zingiber officinale; assembly: GCF_018446385.1. Taxonomy (NCBI): domain Eukaryota; kingdom Viridiplantae; phylum Streptophyta; class Magnoliopsida; order Zingiberales; family Zingiberaceae; genus Zingiber; species Zingiber officinale. Next base: position 37,790,403 of record NC_056001.1, read on the forward strand.
GAGGACCTCCCTTTTATATGACAATGCATACCTCTGGAACCTGATCGATGTTAGAGAATGTCAGGTGTCAGAGTCTGCCAGGTGATAGAGGATACATGGTGCCCTCTCATTGGTTGAAAGAATGCTCTATTCTCAAAGAATGACCGACCAATAGAATATTCCCTGGCTGGTGATAGTTATTCTCTGATAGACGATTACGATTCGCTGACACTGTTGTCATCTAGCGTTGTCTGTACCTGCTCAGGTTCAGTTACAGACCGCTCGGGAGACTACTGAGCTATTGGTCTGGGGCATTTAATGAGGAAGATGAGCTGAACCATATAAAACCCGGGCTGGTAAGAACTGATTGATCGGAGATAGGCCCAGAACTACTTGGTCTTATGTCTCAGATTTGGATACCCGACCTGCCAGTTGCCGATCAGGAGTTATGCAGCAGGTGAGGCAGGAAGGTCTAAACCACCCTCTTTCCTTGACTTTTGACAGTCACATCCTCTTGACTATTGATTATCACATCCCCTTGACTTTTGACTGTCACATCCTCTTGACTATTGACTATCAAGCCCCCTTGACTTCTGACTATCACGTCCCCTTGACTTTTAACTGTCATGCGCTCTTGACTATTGACTGTCAAACCCCCTTGACTTCTGACTTCTGACTGTCACACCCCCTTAACTTCTGACTGTCACATCCTCTTGACTTCTAACTATCATGTTCCTTTGGGGCCCTTACTTATATGCCATATTAGTTTCAGTTGGAGCTGACAGTTGAAAGGCTTAAACTCTCGAAGATCTTTGGTGTCAACTGTTGGTTAGTCCTAGGAAAATCGTACCAGTTCCATTGTAAAAAAAATTTGTACAAGTGTCGAACCTTTCCTTAAATAACTTATTGTGTTCTTTAGAAGTTAAATTAGGAATCGCAAACGGAACTTAACATTATTGATTCCAAATTTAACTTATCTGTTCTTAATGGTTTAGACTTGGATCGCAAGCGGAACTTAACATTATTGATCCAAATCCACCTATGTTATAAATTCAATTAAATATGAATTTCCAAAATTGGCTTCCAGGACTGCATAGCGAGACACATGGCCTTCTTGGGTATGGGATCATCCACCACCGCCTAGATAGAGCCTTTTAAGGAAAGCTAATATTTAATTTTCTTATATAACCCTAGGTTTAACCAAAAGGAACAATCGAATCACAAATTCAAAAAATAAAAAAAAAACACAACTTCGAAACAAATCTGAAAAACTAGAATCTAATGCCTCTTGTGTTTGGAATTCATACAAAGAAAAATAACTAGCATGATGCGGAAAATAATAGCTAATTATACCTTCTCTTTGTATGCTAATGACCTTGAGATCTTCTGCCGTATTCCTCGCCTCGCCTTGGACGTCGTGTGGGCGACGATCCTCCAAGATGAACACCACACAAAAGTTTTCTTCCTCTTCCTCTAAAATCCGGCCACCACCACCACCAAGGAGAAGAGAGCAAAATGAAAAGAAGAGGGGAGAGGGAGGGTCGGCCACCTAGAGAGACTCCACCAAGAGAATAAGAATTGATATCTCATGAGGCCTCCTCACCCCTTCTTTTATATTACTTGCCCAAAACAAATAAGGAAAGACTTTTTACAAAAGTTAAAATCTTCCTCTTGTTTTTCCTTTTTCCTTTTATTTTTCCTTTTCTTTCCTCTTGATTGAATCAATCACCAAACATTAATTGGATGATGATTTTTTTTATTTTCTTTTGTCGGCCCCTTGCTTGGGCACCAAGCAAGGTGGCCGACCACCTCATTAAGGAAAGAAAGAAAAAAAAATTATAAAATTTTACAAGTTCTCTTCTAATTTTCTAAAGTAGGAGTTAAAAAAGGAAAGTTCTAAAAATTAAAATCATGTTTTAAAATTTAAAACTTCTCTTATAAAATTTTCTTTTTTAACATGGTGATAGAAAATTTAAATTTTAAAACTTCTCTTCTTTTTTTTCCTTAAATCATGAAGATGGTTAAAAAAGGAAAATTTTAAAATCTTTTAAACTTTCTTTTAAAACATGTGACCTAATTCAAATAAGGAAAATTTTTAAATTTAAAATCTCTCTTTTAAAACTTGTAGTTTTCTACAAAGAGAAGATTTTAAAAATTCAAAACACCCTTCCTTGTTTGAATTATTGTGGTCGGCCCCTACATGCTTGGGCACCAAGCAAAGGGCCGGCCCTTTAAGAGGAGATGTGGTCGGCCATTGCTTGGTCAACAAGCAATGAACCGACCCCCTTTTTGGACACCAAGATGGGTCTTTCTTTGGATAGACTTGAGGTTTTAATGAGGCTACGACAGGGACCTAGAGGAAAAATTGGTTTTGGCCTTCCGATGAGCTTGAGTATCTCGTGTTCGTCCTGAACACACAACTCAAGTTCATCGATAATAACTCATTCCACTAGAGAGTTATTATTGCACTACCGCATCAATCCCAAATTACATTATGGGCTCCTTCTTATCATGAGTGCGTTAGTCTCCCTGTGTTTAAGATAACAAATGTCTACTAATTAAGTAAGTTATTGACAACTCACTTAATTAATATCTAGCTCCAAGAGTAGTATCACTCAACCTCATTGTCATGTCGGACTAAGTCCACCTGCAGGGTTTAACATGACAATCCTTATGAGCTCCTCTTGAGGACATTCTCAACCTAGATAACTAGAACATAGTTTCCTTCTATAATTAACAACACACTATAAGTAATATCATTTCCCAACTTATCGGGCCTAGTGATTTATCAAGCTAAATCTCACCCTTTGATAAGTTAAAAAAATAAATACTAAATATATGTACTTGTTATTATATTAGGATTAAGAGCACACACTTCCATAATAACTAAGGTCTCGTTCTTTTTATTAAGTTAGTACAAAAAGAACTTACCTTAAATAGTTCTACTAAATACACTTAGAGTGTACTAGTATAATTTATTAGTCAAGATAAACTAATACCTAATTATACTACGATTATTCCAATGGTTTATTCCTTTCCATCTTAGTCGCGAGCAACTGTTTATAATTTATAAAAACCCGACAACATGATCTTCTGAGTGTGACACCATACACTATGTTATATACTATATAAATTAATTGAACAATTACATTTAACAAATAAATACAGATATTGACCAATGTGATTCTTTTATTTCAAAAATAAATATTTATAAAATTTAAACTTTTAGTATACATTCCAACATCAACCACCTTTCTACTTGAAGAAAATTGAGGATTCATTAATAAACAAGGTGCATCATCGATATCAAGATTATATCGTTTTAACATTGTATCTTCACGCATATTGCATATAGACTAAATAGTTGACTAGATAATGTGTAACTAATCAAGTTAGCTATTAGTCTAATGTTCGAATAAAAATATTTTATTCTTTAAAACCTTTATTTTAGTTTGAAATTGTTGTGTGAGTATTTTAAAATTAGAGGGCGTTTCTTGACAATTTTTCAAAGCTAGGGGCGGGTTCATCAAATTTACCAATTCCGAATTCCGATCCTGTTTGGTCCCCGTTTTTAACTCTGGTTGATGGTTCCAGTTTCAGTTTAAGCGAGAAGGAAGCGGGCGGGCGACAGAAGAGAGAGGAAACCGAGCAAGGGTGAGGAGAATCCGTCGCCCAAGATCTGAAATCCTATTTCTTCACATTTAGGTATTCTTCGATCGAACTCTGTTGTCGATTTCGATTCTGTTGCGATTTCTTTGGCGTTTTTTGTTTTCTTCTTCGAATCGGAAGGAAATAAACTTGTAAGTGCATCGGAAAATGCCACTTTGGTCGCACGGATCTGTTAGCCGATCCTAGAATCTTCTAGATCGATTGAGTTTCACTATTCTTCTATCAAAAACAAAATGTGTTTCGCCTTTTTGCCCCAAACGCCACCTTTTGCTCCTGGACGATTTTGTTTTGATTTGATGCAAAAAGTTTCTGTCTTTTGATCGATGGGTCGGATTTCGTCGGTGTAAGTTTGAGAAAATCTTTACGTCGGACGCAATTTCCATTTCTGCAGAGGAATTGTAAATCATGATGTCAGAAATGGGCGAGCACTTTGATCAGGTCAATGAGATGATCCATGAGTACAAGGGTTCATCGTCATCTTCAGATTCGGACAACGACAAGCCTTCCTCTCATAGTTCAAAGAAGAAGCATTTATTTGGGAGGAAGGAACCAGTTCATGCCTTCCTTGGAGGAGGAAAGTGTATGATTCTATTGCCATTAGAACATTTATTTTCCATGAGTATCTGTTGTTGTCCCTTGAATTGAGTCTCTGCTTATTCATTCCTCTGTGCAATTGCTAGAGTAAAACTAACAATGTTATTATGGATTAATGGAGGACTAGAGATAAGATGATAATATATGCAAAGAAGATGAATTGAATGCGGGTTAATGTTAATTAAAAAGGGAGTTGTGAACATATATATAGTTTGTGGAATGTGTGCAGATGATCACTAATTGAACATGGAGCTTCTTGTTCTTTTGTCATCTCAAGGTTGAGGTGTGACTTCCTAAGATTTTCTTCAGAAAGAAGCATTTCAAAGATGAAATATTTTCAAGTTATTTACTTATTTAAACCAGGTGTGTTATAATAGGTGTCGCCTTGTCAGATGATGTTATGTTAACAATTTGTCTTGGCTGGGAATTTTGTTGAGCTAGTACTAATTTCTTACTCTCTTCTTTTGCTAGTAGGTTTCATATTTTGGTTAATGAAAATTTATCAAATCCATTGTGATCAACATAACTTGCTTTAGTTCAGTAATCATATCCTGATTGTGACTTTCTTCTTCTTTCAGCTGCCGATATATTTCTATGGAGAAACAAACAATTATCTGGAAGCATAATTGCAGGAATTACTGTCATATGGCTTCTTTTTGAATGGATTGGATATCATCTATTGACTTTTATCTGTCATTCTCTTATACTTACATTGGCTACTTGTTTCCTTTGGTCTAATTCTGCATCTTTTATCAATAGGTAGGATTCAGTCTTCCTTTCTGTAGTTGAATCAGGATTTTTCATTTAAACCAAAACATGTTTTCTTGGAACAGCAATCTGATTAGACTATGAATGAATAATAAGAGTTTGAATTGTCTCACAAAGTTTTCCTAACTCCTGGTGTTCAGATCTCCACCAAAATTTCCTGAAATTGCGATACCCGAGGACATATTCTTAAGGATAGCTTGTGCAGTAAGGCATGAAATAAATGAAGCATTTGCAACTTTTCGATATGTTGCCTCTGGGAAGGACTTAAAGAATTTTTTGAAGGTATGTGACTTTTTTTCTCTCTGTCTGGAGTTACTTGATTCTGTTGGCTTCAAAATTTTCACAATGTGTTTTGTAGGTGATTGGGGGTTTGTGGATCCTTTCGATAGTAGGCAACTGGTTCAGTTTCTTGACCCTTCTATACATCGGTCGGTTTCTTCTGTTCTATATCTCACAATTCTTTCATTCAAATACTAATTATGTTGGATCTCTAATGGTGCAGTCGTTATATTTGCGTATACCGCACCGGTCCTGTACGAGAAATATGAAGATCATGTCGACACAGCTGCAGAGAAGGCAATGGTTGAAATTAAGAAGCAATATGCCATCCTCGACACAAAGGTTCTTCAGAAAATTCCAGGGGCTCCCTTTTCCATCAAAAAGCAAGACTGAATCATTCTCTTCTACAATGTTTGAGCAACAATTAATCTCTGGAACAAATCTGTAGATCGCAATAATAGATTACTTTTTGGTCGGGCTATTTTTACATAGTTAGTGGATGCTTGACCTCAAGCCATCCATTCTTGCAATTTTCAAGTGTATTTTATGTTTCTTGGCAATTGAAGACACCAATCCAACATTAATTATATATTCTTTTCAATTCAGACACATCAAGTAGATTTTATTTTATTTTATTAAATATTTTTTATAGAAATATCTTTAAATCCCCTATAGAATTTTTAAAAACTAAACATAAATAAAATATAATAGTATTTTGTTTTCATACAAATCAACCTATTTAAGATAGGAAGATAAACATTAAACAACAGTTTGAAGAAATTAATTGAACATGGAAGGTAAACGTTAAACAATGACTATTTTTCTAATCGTTGTTCAACATTTATTTTTTTAATTAAAAAATCTATAAATACATGACGAACTCTCATTTTTTTTTTCATTCATCTCTTCTTTTGTTGTTTCGTTCATCATTTCATTCTCTATTTGTAATAGAGATGGACAAAAATGTTAATGCTTCTTTTATAAATCTTTTGAATTCTTTAAATACTAATAAAAATACATCTTCTCAAAATATCCACATTCCTCCAAACCATGATACACAGTATCCTCAATTTTTATCTCACGCGCAATACCGTCTAAATTTTTAAAATATTTCATATGTTACACGTGCTCTTCCAAATTTTTTAAATTTCCAAAGTTCTCAAAATTTTTCACTCCACCTTCAAATTAATGTCGCCCCAGCTCCAGTTGGTATGTATTCACACCTAGAATTGGTCAGTCATGAGCAATCAATTTTGGATGCCTACTATGCCTTTCGTATTTTCACCTCCTCAACCACTAGTCATGTTTTCGAATGAAGCAAGAAGGATTACTATCGACCCATCTATCAGCGACAAAAAACCTCTAACGCCATCATCTATTCTAACATCTCAGTGGCCACCACACTCATCACAAGAAGAGCGTGAAGTTGAACCAGAGAAAGATGATTCAAAATGAAAATTCTGGTCTTTTGATGAAAACATGGTCCTTATAAAGTCATGGGCAACTATCAGCACCGACGCATTCATTGGTAATGACCAGAAGATCAAGTTTTTTGGAAACGTATAACTGATTATTACAACAAGCATCGGCTCATTAGAACTCTAAAAATAAGCTATCAGGTGCTAAAATCACATTACTATAAATTTGTACCGATGGTAAATGAATTTTCTGTTACCTATAATAATTTGTATACTCATCATCGAAGCAGATGGAGTGACGAGAATGTGTTGGAGAACGCATTAAATATATGGAAAGCCAACAATAAAAATAATGATTTCAAGTATATGCATGTGTGGAGGGTTCTCAAAGAGTATGAGAAATATGCTCCACAATCAGTTGTTCATTCCTCTAACAAAAGGCAAGGACATCCGAATTAGGGGGGAATATTTCAGCATTAAATCCAAATCGTTGATGTGGATGACTATGAAGATTGCATTCGTTTGATAGGGCAAAAGGCAACGAAGAGAAAGGACAAATATAAAGTCAGAGAGTGCGACGCAGTAGAACAAATCCTCAACAAAGAATGACAAGATATTAACGAATATCAAATGGAAAAATGACTTGCAAAAAGTTGAGATATTTCATAAGGATTATGAAATTCTTATGAAGGATATTAGTGAGATGACACCAGGACAACTTAGAAAATTGTTGAAAAAATTAAACAAAGACATGACATGGAGTAGATGTATTTAAGTTTATTTTTTATATATTATTATAGTTTATGCCTTTTTATTTGTTGTATGAATATTTATGTATTTGTTTAATTATTAATGTTATTCCTCGGGTTAGTCATTTATGGATTTAAATTTTATAAAAATTTAATTATATATAAGGTAAAATATAAAGGAGAGATAAAAGAATATATACATATGAAAAATGTGCGACCTACGAAGCTGTTTAGAGGTTTTTTTTAGTAGTGGAGAGATATATAGGGGTTTCTACTTTTTACGTGGCATGGCATTGAAAGAGTTCTTTAAGGGTGTCCACCACTATGAATGCTCTAAGATCTATAAAGTTTGAGCATCCACAGAGCTCCCACTGTGATGTGGCTTCGCCCGAAGAAGGAACTCTCTCCCATAGGGGAGGGAGCTCCTTCAAAGCGGCTACTTCATTATTTTTTTTTGTTATTAAATATTTTTATCTCTAATTTAAAAAACAATATATTAAAGTATAAAAAAAATAATTTGTGATTAATAATCTATGAATTTAAATTTTATTTCTGATTAATAATTTATAAATTTAAATTTTATTAAAATTTAATTATATATAATATAGAATAGAAAGGTAACAGAAATATATATAATGAAAAATGTGGGGCTTATGAAGGAAGTTTTGAGAGTTTTTTTTTATAGTGGAAAGATGCATGAGATTTTTATATTTTTGACGTGACGCAAATGTGACAACGAAAAAACTCATGGAAAGAGGAAGGAATCCTATGATCCGCAAATGTTAGACCATCCCCTAGTCAAATATTTGCATTGGTGGGAAGCAATGACCTCTACCTGTTTAACATGTGGGGGGACATTGCCTCCACCAATCCACTTTTTCTAGTCCAGGAGCGGACTAGGAAAGGTGGTCTAGAGGATCTCATTACCATGAAAAAATTCTATGACTGTGGGTGGCAGATCCTCTAGTCCGCAAAGGCTGGACCAATTCATGGTCTAACCTTTGTATTGGTGGGGGGCAATGGGACCCCACCTATTAATAGGTGGGGGTCATTGCCTCCCACCAATTCCCTTATCCTGGTCCAAGAACGGATCAGGATAAGGGGACCAGAGGATTCGGTCCCTGACTATGGATCCTAAGTATTTTTGATTAATTATGTATTTTAATTGATTAGATAAATTCTAGTTAAAATATTTCTATATGAATCAAAAAAATATGAACATATTTCAATTTGAAAAATATAAGTATTGTTTAATAAATTTTGAAGTGCCACGTGCCCTTTGAATATTTAAGATTTTTAATAAATTAAGTGTAATCTTTTTGTTAAATCATCAAATATAATAAAAAAATAATATAATATTAGATAATTATATATATATATATATATATATATATATATATATATATATATATATATATATATTTGATTAACAAAATACCATTTAAATAAATTATCAATACTATAAAAAGAATTTTGATCATTTAATCGGATAAGCTATGAGTATACTTCTACGTGTATAGATCAATTCTGACTAGTATTCGCTCATTCCTTCTGGTTGTTTATGGCGGTAACAGTTATCTTAGACCCACCTGTCGGCGGGGATAACTCAAGCGGGGGAAGACTGGGCCGCTCACGTGCCAGTCCCCTCCCCGTCCGGTCGCTATTTACAAACTTCCCCTCTCGAGCGCTTTTGCTTATTCGCGACGATCACCCACGCGAGAGCTCTCGCCCGATCTCTGTTCTCCTCCGTCGTTGATCCCTGATTGGGTCGGCGGAAAGAGATCTCGGCGTGGGGCGGTCGATCAGCCGATCAGGTTTCCCGGCGGGCAATGGCCTCGTCCACTCAGGGTTTAGTGCCCATCACCAGGGCTTACTTGGCCCACTACTACGACAAGTACCTCTTGCCTCCGCTGCCGGAGGATGTCGCCCGGTTGACTGCAGAACTTCGAAAGCTGTCCGATGGGCTGGCGAGCGAGTTCCCCCTTACGGAAGGTGATTTCCCTAATTTTTTTTGTTTACAGACCCAAAGGGCTTCGGGATCTGGTTCTGAAGTTGTTTTTCGTCATTATATGTTCCGATTGATTTCCCGAGTATTCTGTTGCACGTTCTTTTGCTTGCTTGTGGACAAAGTTTGGTCGTCTGAAGTTGGTAGACATTGCTCAGTCAATCGGTCAATAAAAATATCTCAAGTACGCGGAGTTTGATCCATAACAGAGCATTGCTGATCTTAATTACCTTACATCGATTTTCTTTCATTTCCAATCTCTTCATCAACTGCAACTGTTTGATGATTCGTAGTCTCAGCTTTGGGATGAAATGATGTTGGTAAAAAAACACGTTGATTACTAAAGTTTCTGTTCGTCACAGCTATTTGCTTTTGGAATAATTTGAGTAGCACATATCTTATAACGCATGTTCTATACTACTAGTTTTTGAAGTGTGACTACATGTAACAAGTGGCAACCACATTTCTTGTTGAGTCACAAGAGAAATGAATAACGAGTACATGTGTTCTAGTTAAGGATAAAATATTGTTTAACTGTCGAACTTTTGTTTGAATGCTGATTAGTCAAACATGTTGATTTTAAGTTTGTGAAAGAATTTAGGAATACTGAACATGTTGAGATATTTGCATTTGTTTAAAGTACTTCCATTTGCAGCTTATGGAGATAACATGAAACTTTAACTTGAGGCATCCTTTCACTTGTTTGTAGTCATTCGATGTGCTATATAGGGCTTTTTTTTTGACAGTTATGTTTAAATTGGATATGAACCATTTAGCTTGATAGTGTTTCTGAGTTCTCCTGTGGTGAATTTGTTATCCTATGGTATCTTCGCTGCTCAACAAATTGCAATCCTCATTGGTTTAAAAGCATGTCATGTGGCTATGTCACAGATGACATATATAACTTTAATCTTTGATAATCACACGTAGATCAAGCTAGTGAATTAGTTTAACCCAAATTTATATCGTTTACTTATTGTCTGTATAATTAATTCAAATATATGAATCAACAAAATAAGATGAATAGAGATTCCTTGACTAAATTATGCGTCATAAGTGTGCATGAACGTTGTTTTGATGATTGAACAAACAGAACCTTTTTTCCATAAACCGTTGGTTTTCATATATCAGTCTACCTTAGAAACTTAGCTATAATCTTCCTTTTTTTTTTCAAACGTTAGGTGACTTGTAATTAATATTTTGACAACTATTTATTTTTTTATAAATTTAAATAATATTTAATAATTTCTTAATAATGATTGCAAATTTGTTGAAGGGGAGCCTTAACGTAATGGTAAAGTTGCTGGTGTGACCTAAAGGTCATGAGTTTGAGTCTCGGAAACAGCCTCTTGCAAAGCAGAATAAGGATGCATACTATAGATCCTTCCCCACTGCCTGCTAGCTTCGTGCACCGGGCTGTCTTTTTAGCTACTGCAAATTTACTAGTCAAAAACAGTATCCTTGACCCAATTGCTTTTAACTAGCATGTGGTTGTTGCATTATGAAATTCTTGATGTTTGTGAATCCCTTGTACCTGAACCTGTTATTAGAAAAGTAAGCTGGTAATACAATTTTGGCATAAACTTTTTCATACACTAATCACATGCCTTTTCCCTATATTTTGAAGCTGAGGAGCTCTTGGTTCAAGAAGTGGATCGCCAACCTGCTCATAAGGTTGATCAGAATTTGTGGAAGAACAGGGAGAACCTTGAAGAAATTTTATTTTTACTCGATCAAGCTCATCGGCCAAGAATGGTACAAATTCATTCCTAATTAATTAAAATTATTTCTTGCTTTAGTTTCTATTTCCTGTTGCCTTGTAAGTACAAAACCATATTTTCTATTTTTCTGTTCTTTAAGCAAATATCGAATATTCTTTCTATTTTACTAGTACTGCGACTGGACGAGCTTTAATTATTTTCATACCTATTTATGCAGTTTCAAGAGAAAGCCAACCGTGAAGATGTAGCTATAATTGCTACACTTGGAGAACTTGAGACGAAGCTTAGGAACACTTTGAAGATACTGGAGGTGTTTCAGCAAAAAAATGCTGATCATGTGTTTAATATAGGTTGGGATACTATTGAACTTGCTCTTTAAGTACTGCAACAGTAAATCATTAACAATCAACACATGGAAAAAAAACAAGTCTAGACACAATTAACCTATAAACCTATGCCATGGAAGTTGCCTTTGCTAATCACATATAAATCAGTGTGCTGTGGTAGTGTTAGTTTTTCTGGAAACCCTTGTTATATAGAGACCAATTTAAAGCCATTTTAGACCTTAAGAGGTATGAAAGGAACATCGTGCAAAATCATATTCCACTTGTAAGGCACTTAATTCTATTCACCACTGATATTCAATCAACCTAATTATATCAGTAATCTATTATTTGAAATTCTTTCAGATTGTTGCCTTTATTTTAGAGTCTGGTCGTGGTTGGTTGTGTAAATACACTATGCACCAATGTAGACTGGGTTCAGGAAACGTGTGGTTTATAGCATCAGTGGAGTGTCTCGACTCTCTTTTTATGGTGGTAATCCTGATGATGTTTGGTGCCTGCTACATCTTTTAGATACTTACATGATATGCAATAGTCGAGCTCACACTGTGCCTTCAATGCTCTATTGTATAATTTGCTTGCATTCCTAAACGTCTTAAAACCTATTAGTTTATTGCTAAGATTCTTTTTTGGGTAATTGATCAGGGGTCTGTAAATGTATTTGCAGTTATGACTTACATGCCACAAGACTTCAGAGGCACTCTTATCAGACAACAAAAAGAGCGTTCAGAGAGGAACAGGCAAGCAGAGGTTGATGCTTTGGTTAATTCTGGGGGAACCATACATGATCGGTACACTTTGTTGTGGCAGCAACAAATGGATAGGTGGATATTATATCCCTTGAATTTTCTTTTGAAGTAGTCTTTTAGAAGATACTATTTCTGGAATGTTTTATCCTACAGAAGGAACCAATTAGCTCAACTTGGTTCTGCAACAGGCGTGTATAAGACACTTGTCAAGTACTTAGTTGGTGTGCCACAGGTACATGTTGAATTTCAATGATAGTTATTCATCTTGACCTTGTTTCTTAAGAATGATTTTGTGGACTTGTATACTATATTTATAAGGATGGCAATGATAGTTCAGAATGTCTTCAGTTTGAGGAGTGTTAAGGAAGAAACTTATACTAAAGAACTTTCTCATATGTATGTGTGTGTACTTCTCACTAGTGAGTCTCACCTATTAGGAAACCACAAGAATCATATGTCTTATTGTTTAGGCTTTACCCCTCAGGTCTTATAACAAGCTTTCAGTAACTCTTGCTATCCAATTTAGCCGGCACAGGTTTTACAAGCTTAGAACAACCCGACAATTTCATCCTCTTCCTTAGATACAACTCGACAGTTCCATCCTCTTCCTTAGACAGTTACCTTTCTATAGAATGTATACTTGGATAATGTCTGAATTCTTGAAGACAAAGGAGAGGAAAACAAAGTTTTTCCTTAGGCCTAGAAAATGTTATTAAGCTTCTACACAAAGACTAACAAACATACAAACTAGGGATTTACAAGAATCTAAGCTAAGAAATTACTAGGAAATTACAAACAGGCAAACTAGAAAATTATAAGTATACAAACTGACTTACAAGTACAAGCTGAGAAGAAATAACTATGGTGGATGCTTCAAGTGTGGGTAATCATCTATGCTGAAGCACGCAGGCTCAGGGGTTTTTGTAGGAAGAAGCACGCAGGCTTTAGGAAAAGAAAAACAATCCAACAAAGTAGATAAAGAAGAATCTTTTTATAGGAGAAGCGAGTTAGGGCATCTTCTTTTCAGAAGATAAGGATTTAGTGGAGAGGTGAGTCGGGGCATCTTTAGTGCATGCTGCGTCAGAAGAGGATAAGGTTGAAGAAGTGAGAGTTATTGAGGCCATTAAATGGTTTCATGATAATCCCTCTCTTGGCATCACTATTTACTATGCGGAAGAATACAATTATAAACTCAAATGCTGGAGGTCTTTCCTCAATGTTCTACTCTGACACATTAGCACCAGGATGTAGGTGTTAGTGTAAGTCCTAAGAGTTAATCAAGAGTTAATTGATTGTATCATATTTCATTAATAAAAGACAATGATTATTATATTACTTTAGATTTATGTTAGATAAATAAATAAAATAATGTCCTACAATAGTAAGTTCTAGTCTATAACATATGAATTAGTTGAATTGATAGTGGGAGTCTGTAGATATATCTTGACACTACTCTTAACTCTTCTTAGTAAGCATTAATATGCAAGGATAATATTAATGCATTGAGATTAGCATGTAGGTCAATTGATGACTTAATCTCACAAGTCATGGATATGAGATATCAAGTTGACACATGGATATATATTAGAGAATATGTACTGAATTGATCTGTCATGAGATGTTTCATGGATCGTTATATGAGTGTCATAAACATTCTCATAGTGACTATTGGTATGAATAGTTCTTAGACATGAAATCACTATGGTTCTCTACATAAGGAGTTGTGTACTTTGGTATCTTTAAACGTCACCTATAACAAGGTGGACTATAAAGTCGATCACTAGTATGCAATAAGTTATGCGGAGGGATGTGAGTGATGTAAATAGGATCTATTTTTTCCATATGACGGAAGTGATATCTATAGGCACCTTGATTAAGTAGGACACAAGAATGTATGGTCGTGCTCAAATTAGTCAATATGAGATATTGTGCTTATTTGATTGAGTGTGTCTATTTAGGGATCAAGAAACACAAAGATTGATAAGAGCATGACACGATTTATGCCTTATTGATCAATCTAGATATCAATGATACAAGGATTGAGTCATACAAGATAATAGACACAGAAATGTTAGGTCGGATCTCAACATTCTTGTCACTTGGGTAACAATGATGCATTGCTAAATGCCACTCATGCTTATGCATCTAAAGTAGTTTTAGATACATTGTCAACGTTACGATAACCTATTGGGTCACATACAAAGAACATGTTGATTTTGAGATGGGTCTATTTTAATTTGACTAAAATATGATGGACTCTAAGGCTATAGGATTAAGTCTAATATGAATCAGACCCATTAAGTATCCAATCGTTGAATTATTGGATTGAATCTAATCCGAATTAGATTCAACCTCTTAAGAAGGTTAATGTCCATTAATAGAAATTAATGGATCATTAATCAAAGAAAGACCAAAAGCAAAAAGACCTTTGGTATTCTTGGATGAGTACAAAAGGATATTTGATGATTTTTGTGTATGACACTTGGGTTCTTGCTTGTCTTCTCCTTCTTCTTCCTCCTTGGCCGAGACCCCCTTTGTTGGTTGCTAGCATAACCTTAGGTGATTCTTCTTCTCCAAGTTTGTGAGTTTTTGAGACAGACGGAACATGTTCGTGTGGATACCGAAAGAGGCGCGAACACTTGATCGTGCTGAGATCCACCGAGGACAAAGTTGATATCGGGAGTTCGTGTTTACGCAACGAAGGTAGAACTCTCAATTCAACTAGTATATGGTTTCCTTCGCATGGATCTTCTGGAAAAAATCTTATTGTTTATTCCGTTGCGTTTGTGTTGTTTTGCACTCAAGATCCTTATAGGATGTAGGTGCCAACTACTTTATTCTTTTAAAAGAGCAAGTACCATTTTGAAAAATTCTTTTACAAGGGAAAGCTCATTACACCCTTTACTTTAATGGACTTTGGGCTTTTACAACAATTATGGATACATGATCTAAATTCAGTGTTAGCATTTCCTTATAAACTTGGTCTCATCATCTAATTTGCCCTAGAAGAACAGGAGAATTTTGTACTTTGTTCCTTTCACCGTTCTCCTCTAGAGTGGATCAATTTAAAGATTGTACCAGTCAGATATATCAAGGTAGATAAACCAGGAATTAATATCCCTATTCTTAAATTCGAAGAATATTCTTCAAATCTTGGTAAAGACTGGACATCAGCTAAACTTATTGAAGATCAACTTAAACACTAGAGATCCTTCATTCAAGGCAGCTCCTGGTTATGGGACAAATATCAAGATCCATTCGACTATATGCTAGCCAGAGAAACCTATACTAAGAAAATATACCGGCCGAAAGATATGGAAACTATTTTTTTTCCATTCAAATACTTAGCATTCCACTCTGTGCCAATACTACCACAAGAAGAACGAAGAATGACTCACAAAAACAAAGATAGCTCAGCATTCTCACAAAAGCCATCAACTTCAACAACACCTCCCTCTCTGGCTCCGAAAGAAGCCAATATAAGCAACATGATGGAAATCTAACAACTTTTGAGAGCACTAACTCTCACTTCTTCAGCCTTTTCCTACGCAGCATGCACTAAAGATGCCCTCACTCACCTCTCCACTAAATCCTTATCTTTTGAAAAGAAGATGACCTAACTCACCTCTCCACTAAAAAGATTCTTCTTTATCCGCTTAGTTGGATTGCCTTTCTTTTCCTGAAGCATGCGTGCTTCTTCCTATGAAAACCCCTGAAACGCGCTTGCTTTAGCATCGATGATTGGCCACACTGGAAGCATCTACCATAGCTATTTCTTCTCAGCTTGTACTTGTAAGTCAGTTTGTATGCTTATAATTTCCTAGTTTGCGTGTTTGTAATTTCCTAGCTTAGATTCTTGTAAATCCCTAGTTTGTATGTTTGTCGGTCTTTGTATGGCAGCTTAATAACATTTTCTAGGCCTAAGGAAAGGCTCAGTTTTTCTCTCTTTTGTCTTTAAGAATCCTCATACCTTATCCAAGTATACATTATGTAGAAAGGTAACTATCTAAGAGGATGGAACTGTCTGGTTGTTCTAAGCTTGTAAAACTTGTGCTGGCTAAGTTGGGCAACAAGAGCTACTGAAAGCTCGTTGTAAGACCTAAAAAAGCCGGATAAAGCCCAAACAATAAGACATATGGTTCTTATTGCTTCCTAATTGGTAAGGTTCACTAGTGAGAAACAAATTTGACAAAAATACCCTTCCAAAGTGCCTAGATTCATCCCAAATCTTCTAAAACACCAAAACAAAGATTGGTTTTGTAGAAATCATTAGCAAATAGTAATTTCATAAAAATATTTGCATGACTCAACTCAATACACAACATCTTTAACTTCAAAATGAAGTACGACTATGTTATGATGCACACCCCATGTGTGCACCCCGTGTGCACGATTGTGGGCACCTGACCACTTGCAGGTGCCACAAAAGTTGATTGCACAGTATGGCACACAGGGGTGTGCAACATAACACACCCCTAGATATATATAGTAGGAATGCTAGATTTAACGATAATATTTGAGTTTTGAAGATAATTGTTTAATACCACATTGGCTATTTAGCTGGTACTATGTTGGAATCCTATTTTAAGGATGTTTTATTTTCTCTTTTCAACTTGAATAATAAAGTTTTATTTTCTCAGCTCTTTAATATTGAATTCTCTAATTCTTATTATTGAAGCTACCACTAGTCCCTAATCCACTGATTAATTATCTAAAGGGCAGCCCGGTGCACGAAGCTCCCGCTATGCGGGGTCCCGGGGAAGGATCCATTGTACGCAGTCTTACCCTGCTTTTTGCAAGAGGCTGTTTTCAGGATTCAAACTCGTGATCTTTTGGTCACAAAGTAACAACTTTATCGTTGCACCAAGGCTCCCCTTCCCACTGATTAATTATCTAATGTGGAAAAATCGATTCTCTCAACATCCTCAATTAAACTTTTTTCTCACACGCCAATTTTGTCTTTGGTTACTGATCCCATAAAGATTTACTCATTTGCAGGTTTTATTGGATTTTATACGCCAAATAAATGATGATCAAGGGTAACCTTGGAGAATTTACTTATCTGTGTGTGTTGTGTAGATTTGCCCTTTATTGGTGCATGACTCGTGTCCCGCTCTATTTTTTTAATCTTTGTGGTGCTTTAGGCCAATGGAAGAACAGCGCTCTCGCTACGGGCCATCTCTTTACAAGCTTACAACCATGGTGCTAACTATCAGATTGTTTCTTCTTCTTTCCTGGGGTCATTTTGAGGAGAAAAAAATGTATTACACACTGTCCTTTTTGTTTATATCCTTTGCTCAGTTATCTTACACCACATTGTTGTATTTGTTGAGCAGAGCGAAGGATGAACTATCTCTTTTGCAGCAAACTATCCATCTCTACACCTCTGAATTTGAGAAATTCATCGCATTTATTGGGTATTAATGACACTGCTTAAATTCTTGAAAGTTCTACTGCATGTTCCATTCATATGTGACAGTTTTTTTTTTTGAAGAAATTTTTATAACCGAAATCCATGTTTTTGTTCATCTGGCTTTTTGTAGCTAATTGTTCAATTTAACTACCATACTGATAGTTGGGGCAAACACAGCTTCATGATAATGATGACAATGTCAACTAGTATTCCCCAATATTTGGATTATAGTTCCACCAGCATACATACTAACTTAGACTCACTTTAGTTGCTCAGAAGGGAGAAGAGGAGAGGAGGAAGAGGAGATAAAGTGCAATCCATCAAACCTGTTTATCTGGGTAAAGGAAAGAGGAAGAGGAGAAGGGGATGGAAAAAGAAAATCACAAGATTACTCTTCTTCCTCATCATTCACCTCTGCTATCATGCTCTGTCCTCACCTCGCCTTGCCTGAAAATGCTGCCCACTCCTCCCCCATCTTGCCCTTGCATGCTTTGACCTAGCCTACTTTCTGTGCCCAATGCCTCACATCATACTGGCCCAATGTCACAGTCATCTCCCACTTGCATTGCACTTGTAGGGAATGGCAGAGAGAACTTTCCCCTTCCTATTTACATGGATTACCTGTGTCCCACCCAATTTTGGGCAGACATGATTTTGCTCCAAAATCCTTCCTCCAAATGCTACAATAGCTCCTTCCTATTGAATTTTTTTTACTAAGGTAAATGGGGGAGAGGCCTCAAAATTTCTGCTCTCCTCTCCTCTCCCTTCCCAGTATGTAAACAGGCACTTAAGGATGTTGAAAATCTGGAATGATTTTTGTTGTATAAAATTTGCAATGTGGGTCTATTGTTACTTCATTACTGGCTCACTTGCTTTCCTATCTTAATTGAGGTTTTGCATTTCTTGTATTGATTCAATTTGTGATGTGTATTTACTACACAAGTTCATATATTTAGCCACAAGCAGGGAGCTTACAGTATTTGATATCAGTTCACCTGTTTGATCTGAGTCCAAGCTGCAAAGAATTAGTGCAACGGAACTTAGTGCAATTCAGGAGTGGATTTTAAGTTTATACTCCTTAGCAAGTTTCTGTAAGTGCAAGTATAGTTGGATACATGGAGGGAAAATCTGGCTTATATCGATCCTAGTTAGGACTTGAATTGATCATAACCTATGATCATATGCAATGATATCTAACTGTTCCTGTTTTCAGTTGTGAGAACCTCAGCTTATATATACCTGAGTCACACAAATAGACATTTGAAGCTTGAAATTAATTGAAAGCGACCCATCTTTTTCATGCTGTCGCATCCAAAATCACTCCAAATTGTATGCACATCTTTTTTAGTTTTAAGTTGACTTTTTTGCTTGTCAATCCCTCACTACATAAAATGCAACCCCTTAACAAGTATATTGCTTGTTAATAATTTTAATAATGCCTTATGAATTTGAAATGATGCAATGATATAAAAAAAAAAAAATTAAGTAGAATTTTCAAAAATTCTTGGTATATTATATCTTATAAATTACAATCCTAAGTTCCAGCTTAAGGATTTAATCCTATTAAGACCTCATCATTCCTTTGCAGTGTCAATCTTGCCAGTCCTGGTCTTAAGTGCATTTAGGTAATTAAGTATCATTTAATTTTGATTTAATTAAATGCTAGGTGTAGTTGAAAGTTTTCAAACTTTTTTTCTAATTTAATGAATGTAAATGAGCTCAGATGGTGCCTAATATTGGTCTTGTTCATCAATGCTTGATTGATTTAGAATTGTGATTCGAGTAAACTGGTCATTGGCTGACCTACCACTGGAAGTCTGTGACTCATTAACATGGAAAAGTGCCCTAAATAGTAGTCTTTCTGGTAATATGGAAAAAAGAACATAAGGATAATTTATGATCTGTGCGAGTTGACTCAGTTTGAGTTGAACAAGTATGAGCAACAATAATAATAGTGGGAGCTACACAACAACAAGCCATGACCCTGAGTCTCACCTATTTGGGGAAATAAATAACATAAAGATGTTATTTTCCTGGTCACTGAGTGGGTTAAACATCACAAACTGGGCTCTTAGATTTGCTATTCTTGAGAAACATTGAGAAATATCATTAGTGATATTAGGCTATTAGCAGCTCTTATGAAAATTTTCAGTGTTTTGATGTATTACTGCTTGTATTTTTCAATTGAATAATCAATCATTCCTTTGTTTCTGTAAGATGCTCACTATATGCAGTTCTGACAATTTAGTTTTATCACAGTGAGGTGTTCTCAAACTCACCATTTTTCATTAAAGCAGAGGATGCAGGAGCCCTTGAGTCAAGGTATGTAGTTTTTCATCTTATACTACTATCTCTATCCACTAGAGGTTAGTTTACTAAACTGAACTGAACCAATGATACAGAGTATTCTGTTATTTATCAGGAATAATGATGATTATAAAGAAATCATCGTACCTGCAGGGAAAACACATGAGGTATGACATATCCTTCATATTTTCTCTTGTGAGTCTGTGACTAATGATGCCTTACAATTGTTATGAATTTGATCTTACAGCTCGTATGTTGGTCTATTTGGTTGATGTAAGTTACAACTAATTGTTTGATATTATTGTCACTTTTTTGGGAACATATCTAACTTAACAAAATTCAGTGCTGAACCAAACCAATTTCTAAGGCTTGTTTGATGGCCTGCTACTCACCATACTGAAATAGTTGATATGATGAACACTAGGACCCACTAATCAGTAAAAATTAGAAGGAAACAAGATTTTAGTACTAATCTAAGATCTGTGTAATACTGATGTCAATTATTAAGACCTTACTGATTTCATCTTTAGCATTATTTTTTTTTGTTGTCATGTTGTTGTTCTACACAGAGAACTTTCTTAACCAGGCTAGATGGCTGGTATCTGATCACTGTTTGCTTAGTTTTAAAGGGAATCACTAGGTTGTTGTTTGTTATGTATATATTGACCAAAAAATGTCCAAATACTATGAAGGTCTGTGTTGTTGCATGTGTTTTTGTTTCATATATTAATCTTGAATCATGTTTTATGATTTTTGGAGGTATTATAGTTATTGTACTCTCTTTATGTATTTGTTTTGGCATTTACTACGTTCAATAATTAGACCTGGCAACACAAAGTGCTTCTAGAGTGTTAGGCCAGTTCATGTGATAGCATTATCAATCATCCATGGGAGTTGAAACCAGGTGTCACTTCTTCTCTGTACTTGTTTTGCAGGTAACATTGGCAGTTGAATCTGTAAATTCATACATCGCGTGGGATTTCTCATTGATTCAAGGGTCACTTAGCATGGTACTTCTTAAATCTTCATATATAATAATGTGTTCTTCATAGTTCTTATGGTTGGATTTAGATTGCGACCAATGACTTGATAATTTAATAATTATCTTATCTGGTCATCTTCTGTGATTAATTTCCATTCTGGTTGTGCTGATTAACATGTATTACGGTAATCTGCATCTACTCAATACCCATTTGGGTTGAAATATTCATTTGAATTGCCTTTATTTAAATCTTTATCATCTTGTCTAGTATCTCAATTAATTGCCCCACGGGTTGGCATACTTGGTCCCTGTATGGGTGTTTGCTTCAATAGGTATTGGGGTCAATTCCCAACCGATGCAAAATGCCTTCTTGGGTGTCTGATCTCTCCCATATAGGGCTGTTGTGCTAAGGCAAAATGCCCTCCTGATTTACCTGTCTATATCTTATGTTGCTGTGGGGCCGGTGATACCTGCTGCTTGAGGTGAGTATGAGTGAGCTGTGAGCATGCTATACAAAATCAGTATGAGTGAACTGTGAGCTTACAAAATCAGGATTTGAATAAATTTAATTTTTTTAATTTACTGAAACTCGTCATTATACATGGATTCTTAAGAGGGTTGACTGACTACACTTTTCTGTTTAGGCTATGACAGGTTGCATAGTTCCATTCGATCTATCTTTGAATTTCCTCAGGTTTCATTTTATTTGGTGGTAGATTATTCCATATTGAGAATTCAAAACCAGATTTGTATATGTAGCTATTATTTTGTTTCTTTCTATAAGTCTGGGAAATTGCTTAAGCTGTCTACTATCCACATTGTTAAAGCATTAAGCATGTGCTAGCATTGCTACATTACTTGCCATTCCTTTGTTTTCGCCACTTATTTGATTATTTTAAGTATGTTTGATCAACTGCAAAGATATAATTTTAAGATTCCACAAGTCACATTTTATTGCAATGAACAGGATATTGGTTTCCGCATTGAGTATGTAAGCCCATCTGGTGGAACAACAGTAAGCCTGTTGAACTTGGTCGAGGTTATATATTTAGGACTAGTTTGGACTGATTTAATTTCAAGATAATTTCCTTTGCCTTCCAGAGGATACTCTAATGTATTTCTTACATTATAGTCTCGTTGTTTGCTGATTTATCTGATGAAGGTTTCTTTTTGCAGTTAATCTTACCATACAGGAGATATGAATCCGACCAAGTACGTCAAGACTGGTTCTTATTACATAGAATTGATATTTTAGTTGAATTTCGTGTCTTCAAATTGATTCATTTATTTTGTTTGCAGGGCAATTTCTCCACTATCTTGACTGGATCATACAAACTAATTTGGGACAATTCATATTCAACATTTTTCAAAAAGGTAAAAGAAGCTTCTTTATTTGTCACATTTTGTTTTGTTCCCGTGTATCATTATCACGAGTCCTAGCTAGTTAATTTTTCATTATCCCAAAGTTTCCGTATTGGTTGTGTTAACCCTAAGCAGATCTCTGAATTGAAAACCTGCTTCTGGTTTTGTGGAAGCATACACAACCTTGGATTCCAGCGTCCAAGTTTTCTGAGTTGTTTGTTTGTTTGTTTGAATAATCTCGACAGAGCTTGCGGTACAAGGTGGATGCCATACCCCCTGTTTCCGATACACCATAACACTTTCAATCCTGATCGAGTTCTCATTGGGTTAGTCTATACACCCTGGACCATATCATGTAACTATTAACAATTCTTTTACACCATTTGTCTTTCTTTGCATTGAATGAAGATCATATAGCTCGAATCACTTGCAACTAAACTGCATGCTTCAAACTGATACTGTACTTGTCATGAAGATGTATATCTGGTAATCTGAAACTGTACCTTTGGTGAAGTTTGCAAGTTTCTTTGCTATGAATATGGTTTTGCAAGTTGTATATTTTATGTAATTAAATGATGACAATATAGGTTTTAAGTTTCATAGAATAATGATCTGTGTTTGCTATATCATAATTCCATTAATAAGGTAACATGAAATAACAACAATTTGAAAAATAGAATACTTGACCATGCTTTAAAATTTCGAGTCATTGGAGTTTAAATTTATGATTGGAACAATATGATTTTGATATTGTATTGTGTCAATATGGTTTTGATATTTTTTTAATATAAAATATATTAATTAAAATTTTTAAAAAATTATGGAATTGCAATATATCCATGAGCCCGTGGAGGTTGTTGTGGGATTGCAGTACTCGCTACGACCACTGTAGGATTGCAGTAGCTTCCGCAATCCCACAGGTTCTTCACAGGATCACAGCACTCTTGCAACTTCGTGGATGTTGACGTAGGATCATGGAGGATTGTGGTATTGATGCTCTTATTGGTGTTAGATGGTAGGTGGAATGGTAAATTTTGTCGGATGAAATTTTAAATTATGATCCTGAGAGTGTTAAAGCTTTAGTTAGTATGTTCAAATAAATAGGGGATCGAATTTTACTATGTAAGTTGAATAAATCAAATCGATAAAAAAAAATAATTAATTCTATTGATTACTAAATTAATCAAATTTTTTTTAGCAGTTTATTGATTCTCTACTTCAGTGGATTCATCTGAATTTTTTAAATTTTTTTTAAAACATCAGTCCAGCACATGAGACGATTGCTTATGATCTATTAGTCAATCATTTTATAAAATTTAAAATCCATATCTTACCGAATAAAATTATTTTTCATTAGTTCTTTTAATTTCGTTTTACTTATATTCATGGTGGTAAGGTAATTCGTTCGCGCCGAGAACATCTCCGTCAGTCCATCTCATATCAAAGAAAAAATAAATCATGATTATTAATCTTGAATAGTTAAATAACGTATGGAGGGGATAGGCATCAGGTGATTCAGGTTACTGATCAAAATTTGACTTTCTAATCTCATTGTGGTAATTATCCGTCCCAAAAGGACAGTTTACTTATATCCTTGCGATAATAATAATGTGAGGCAGATTTCATCACCTGTCGTTAAATTACTCTCTTTTTACAACTTTTTAATTAATAATTTTCAATAATATAATCTATTTCTCTTTTTGAAAAATGCACTAGTCAATATCTCACCAAATGAAAATTTGATTTGACTCTAGTTTTATTTAGTTCATATGTTTTTCTTCAAAAATAAATTATTTAGCTGTTAAATAAATTACAACGTTTCTTTTTAAAACCATTTCACTGTCTTTCAACTAAATCTCGCAGAAAGTAAATTCAGAATAATTCAAGCATTGTCCCCGATCTTTTTTTTTATAAACACTATTATTATTATAAGCATTGTGCACAAACAAACCAACACAATCCATCAATTACACACACTCTATTTTTTTAATAATTATTTACACATTAGAAAAAGAAAAAAAAAAAGGCGGTGGCATTTCTATATACAAATTTAAAGCAGTCACCTCTTTTCAAAGGATTCAAGTGGAAGCAGCAGCAATAGAAGGATCATCTGGTGGCACACCTTTGGGAATCAGATTTCAGAAACCTGACATACTCCTTTTGGGACATCTGGCCACCATTCACTGGATCCAAGGTACACTTATAGAAACTGGAGAAAGAAAAACAAAAAAAAAATTAGAAAAAAAAAATAGAACCGGAACAAGAAAAAAAGACTGCTTGTTGGCCAATTCTGTGACATTGCAGCTAAAAAGAGCAGGATTACTCAACTATTATCAAATCTTGAATTTGTTAATAATAAAACAAACAAAATGAACGACACAAATCATGAATCATTTTAGGCTCTAAATAAGCTCATTTTTATTTAATAAATCTAAAAAGCAAAGCTTGTAATAACCCATGGACAAATTGGTTATGATTTTTGTAGACAGATTTGAACCTTGGTGATTGATCTTGTTTGCAAGTTTTGAACAGGCTTCTTGAACTCATTTATAAGCACAATATGACTGCCATAATTCTAATCATCAATTACAATCTATGGTAGCAGTGTCGTCACAGTTGAATCATGTTTGCCCTAATTGTTTGGTCTAGGTTCATGATCTTTTATATCAGATTTCTCTGCAAGCTTATATCATCATCATCATGGTTATTGAACCAAGTTTGTCCAATCTATCTAGGCCGGTTAATCAATTTTATCTTTTCATTGAGATGTTAAATCAATGATTTTTTGTTTGAAAAAAAAAAACTTCTCTATCTCTTAGATCTTCCACTATAGCTGGTTTAACTCTTCTACCTATAGAAGCTTTCATTTTGATATCCATTGAAGCTTTTAGGCCTAATTGCTCTCAGATATTGGTAATGTTATTTTTATCCTTTTTTTTTGTAATTTTAGGCATTTAACTTTGCATTCGCATCCATTCTACTTTAATTTTTCGTATGTAAATTTTTTAACAACCCAACACTTTGATCCATAATATAAAAGAGGAATCCTTTTAACCTAACAGACACATGGCGATTACACAACCCTTCTCAAGCTCCACCCTTTTTAGATTTTTATCCTATTAATGATATTTTATCAATACTCTCGCTAAATAAGATCCAAAATACTTAATATTGTTGCTACCCATGCCCACCTATTCTAGTCCATAAAGTCCCAAAATATTTTTAGCCAATAAAATATCTTCAATATAATTCAAATTCACTCTAATTCCACTATCAGCAATTAACATGATATCATCTACAAATAACATACAGGATTTACTTTGAACACGATTAGTTTGTTCGTCTAGTACTAACGCTAAAAGATAGGGGACTGATGGCTAACCTTGATGTCATCCTATGACTAAGAAAATCATTTGCCAAAGCAACTCTATTGCCCTATCACTAGCGAACATTATATATATAACATCAAATTCCTCTCTGCTCTAAAATCCATTAAAATAGTTGGCTAACTAATCTATTATAAACTTTTTCCAGAACAACAAAAACTATATGTAAATCCTTGCTCTAATGTAGTATTATTGTAAAGTACTAAATTGTAAGATTGAGCTCAAGATTCAGTAGCTCAAACTGGATCTCCTCAGGTATGCCGAGTCAAAGTCAAATTCGCCTGTTCACCTATATAACTAAGCTGAAACGAAGATTGGTGAGACTTATAGATGGACAAAGCTCAAGCATGAATTCTGTAGCTGAGTTAAATTGAGCCTTGTAGGGATTGCCAAGTCAACTACACATTACGTTTCTCCAATATAAAATTTCCTTCTTTGCGATATTGGCAGCAGGTCATCACAGAAACCTTATTAAAAAGACTTATGGGAACCTAATTTCTTAAACATATACAATATGGAATTTTTTTATCATTATGAATGTCTTTCTTTTGGTAGATTGCACAAGCATGTAAATACCATATATGCACTTTGCAGTGAATTGACCTTATACCGCTCATGTTTTTTTTTCCAAACTTTGATGCACACACATAAAAAAAAGCAAATAACAAGTTAAACATATTTGTATAATGGAAAGGACACATAATCACCAAAGATTTGCATGAGAGAAAAATGGATTGATACCTTCCATCCATGCCAACAATCAGAATACTATTATGAAGTCCGAATGCAGCAGTATACCGAGTGCCTTCTGGCAAGTGAAACTGAGCAAATGACCATTCAGAACTGAAATACTTTGGGAGCACACCTGTGTAATTAAACTTAACATGAGAAATGTTTTATATCTTACCAGCTCGGTTGATTTATTTGAGATTGCATGAAATGAAAGGCAGAAATATTGTAAATCTGTTTCCTAGATTCCATTGCAAAACAATATTCCTTTTTGCAATAATAATTCTAGTCCAGAAAATTGTTTCTTCACTAAATAAAACAAAATACGAACATCTTAGAAAAAACAAATTTTTATCTCACGTTATGCAGTGCAATGCAAAACTTCATAGTTGATATTCGAAGTTGGTATGCAGTTCCAGAACTTAATGCGGCAGTTGAATTTTCCCATTCTGGCAATTTAGACTCCTAATCCTAATTTTCCAGCCCATAAAGGAAGAGATTTAGATAATGAAGGTTTGGTTTCTTATAGTTGTTATCTCATTGCTCAAATAAAGATAAACTAAGCAGCATAGCCATTTTTTACTCTGGCTGAATAATAACTACAAAATGATTCTGAACTCCATTCGAAATGATCAAACTACTGTGGGACAGGAAATCCTAATCATTGTTACTAACTGTATAGCAGAGTCATTTCTCCAAAAAAGCACATTTCTATCATTATCATTTTAAATGAGTATCTAGGCCAAAGAAAGAGGAAAAACTAGAACACCTTCATTCCAATCATGTGATGCAAAAGGTGATAACACTCATTCCAAGCGCCCCTCCACTGCCTGCCCCAAGGCCTTGTGGAAGGGAGGTAAATCACATTACCGAGCAGCCTCCTAGATGGAAGGAACTTATTCCCTAAGGGAATGAACCCCAGGGGATTCGAACCTCGCTCCTGTAATACAAATCTACCACCCGAGTACCAACTCAGCTACACCCGTGGGGGCACCTTCATTCCAATCATGAACATCAATAAAGAGGAGAAAAACACTTGCAATAGTAGACAATTTACCTCTCATAAAGTACAGTGATGAGTTAGCGTTGGCCGCAGCGGTTGGAGATGATAGAGGATCGAACGGAGTGGAAGAGTTCTGTTGTACAATTGCTGGACTTTGAAAAGGTACAATCTGAGTTGAGGATTCTTCTCCACCCACTCTAACTCGAAGGCTGAACACATGTACAGTTCCCTTATCACTGGAGACTACCAGCCACTGCACATTTGGAGAGAGGGCAATGCTATATATGTCAGCCTTATCTAGTCCTCTGCGTACCTACAATTTTGAGTGATGGATGAGTAACTACCACTGACATGGAAATTTATTTACAAACGTCAACAATTTAAGATAGCGTTTCATCTATATCTATGGGGAGATAGATAAACTATGACTTGCATAAAAAGAACCACAAAACCATAGCGTACAGAAGCTACTTGTTGAGAAGATTGTGCCATTCCACAACTCATTCTAATTCATACATCCATCCAAGAGCTGCTTGTATGGTTTCATTATTCTTGAAATCATTAACAAGAACAAAAAGGTAAATATTCTATTCTACTTCAGCAAGCTTGAGCTTAAAACCCCAGCCGAACACAATTTACTAATAGATAGGAAAGAAACAAAGTGGAAAATGATGACACTGCAGCACTGAATTCTAGATGGAGCAAGATAAGGATTTGCAACAACATTAACTACATTTACATTTTAAGCCAGCTGCAACTCAAGATAAATTGGTACAGACCATAACATTGGAAATGGTAACAAAAGTGAATACCAAAGGGCAGGGAGAGGAAAAGAAATACAAATACCTCGTCATTCATGGAATTATTCTTCCTCTAATCTTGTCAAGCTAAATGTGTTATCAATATCCCAAAACATGGATTGAAATCCTATTTCAGTTTCTAGAGTCCAAGACAACTGAATCAGCTAAGAGCTGGTCAAGTCAATTAGTGTATGATGCCAGCATTTAGTACAATCAATAACACAACAATAATTTTTGGGGCATACACAGCTTCAGGATGATGCTGAATAATACAGATCCATTGGCTTTGGCCTTTGCTTTTGTATCATATACATGTCAATCTTCCTGTTCAATGATAAAAGCTATGCAACTATTTTTTTTCTTGAATCAGAAGTTATAACTTCAGTTCAGACTCAAGATTGGCATATATACATGAGGGTAAGTTATACACAACACGTTTATCAAATAGATGTGAACTTTTTAACAATTTTCCTAGCATAGCATTGACACAAGAAAATTATGGAAGTTTTACCTCTTGTAGTCGAGTACCATCCATTGTATTGAATATTCTGATAAGTGTACCCTTTGAGCTTGCAGTTGCAAGAAGAAGCCCGTCCAAGGTCAAAGACATGCAAGATATGCGAGAATCATGAGCATTAATTTGTTTTGTCACATTCAGACCAAAATGTTCAATCCGAATTTCTCCACGGCGTAGACCAGGGCATGCCATCACAAAAGTGTTAGAATGATGTGAGAGGCAGCAAAGTCCCTTTGGATTAGATATAGTCTCCATTTGATGAAGAAGCTTCAAGTCTTTGAAATCGTGTACATAGATCCTGTTCTCAAGAACTATGACAATCCGATCTTGTCTCAATTTCACACATCTTACATTAAATTTAAATGAAAATTCAGCAATACAACGACTCTGATGATCATCCCAGATTATTACTTTGTTAGGCGGGTACTGAATATTTGTCTCACCACCAACCAGAGCCAGAATATTTGAACGAAATAACATTTCAACAATTCCAAAGCCCCCACTTCTCAAATCCCTCCTGAAAGTTTCCTTGAAACTGTCACAATTGAATATCCGGAATCCATTGCTTGTTCCAACTGCAAAACACCCATAATCTTGATTCCATGACACTGAAAGCAGCTCATTTTCATTACCATCATCACTTTCTGGTTCAGGTTGACTAAATGGAATTGTTGGTGGCCAGGATTGTGGTGCCTCTAATGAGGCAATCCTCATTGGAGGATGAATGCCAGGGGATGTTACTGTTGAGCTCATCATGAAGCAAAGGCAACAAGTGACAAAAATAACTCAAAGGTTATCAAAAAGTAAACTATCCAATCTGCAATTTGAACAGAAGATTTCAAGCTTATCACAATGAGACCTAAATGTTAAAGCAGCCTGATGAAAGCAATCAACTTCACAACCGAAATCAAAGATCTTTAATTGCAGTAAGAGAAGAGAGAAGCATTGTTCAGCATTGCTGAGTTAAAATATTCACAATACAGATTTTTTTTCAAGGAAAAAATGTTTAGCAATGCACAGCGATGGCATGACCATTGACTACTGCACTTAATTGCCAATCACAAATCTAGAATCTTAGCATAGGAACCTCTGAAAAATTAATACGATATACAATCTCTATGATTCGTGGATATATAAAGTAAGTTCGTCAGTAAAGAAAAAAATAATTCTCACATAAACAGTCCTGTAATGTGCAACTGGCTTGACAAATAGAAAAATAAAGCTTGAAGATGCTAAAAATATTGCAAGTGAATGATAATATGGAGAAGAAGTAGATATAGCATACATCATATGCTACAATGGTTCGTGTTATCACATTCATAAACCATGTGTTGTTGATTTAAAAGAAAGGAACATCAGACATCTTGAAATATGACCTGAACATAAAATGTCGATCCAAAAAAAAGACATGTAAAGAAAATCTGAATTGTATGCTAACTACCTCATTGTAGAGATCGCCCATTAACATTGAGCTATGCCAAAATAGTATGCACAATAGACCAACATACGTCTTATTTTTTAAGCGTATGGAAGATTGTTGGATTCCATAGTTACCAAAGGAACAGAAGAATGCATAGACCACATTCCCGACTTTTAACACTAGTCCTATTTTTAAAACAGATGAAATATTCTTCGATTCAATAGTTGTCAGATACAAATCCATGTTTCTCAAATCAGACACCAGGCTCCCATCCAAAATAATAGAATAACGAAAGACAAGAATCCCGACTTTTAAGGTCGTTTCCCAGAAACCCATTCCCTTCCTTATTTTGCCCCTAAAAAACCAACAGCATTCAATGGCCAAACGAATAGAACAGCAAGCCAACAACAATCACACGCAAACAAATCATCGACAGAAAGGAAGAAGGAACCAAGAATACCTTTTAGATCCGCGCTCGAACAGGTAAATCCCCAACCGGATCGACCAAGGAGATTATTTAATTTGTGCGCCGCAGGCCCGCAGCGCGATTTTCGCTGACGAATCCCTCGAATCGCAGTGGGGGCGATCTCGGAGAGGTCGCAGCTCGCCCTTAAGACAGAAAAGAGCAGACCGTGATTTGGGATCCTCTCCAAGTTACATAACATAACAGCTCACTTGCTCCGTCCATTTCCCACCACCAAACGGTTCGTTTCTTTTGCACTTGATGATGAACGGTTACAATGGAACGAAGTTTGCGCACGGTGACGTTTGCAATTGTAGAGGATCCTGCTTCCCAGCACAAATCGGCATCAAGTTACCAACGCGAACGGACGGTTGGGATTAAATCAATGAAAATATCTTTCGTCGACGTGATGTGCATGAATGTGTCCCCTTCATATGGGCCATATCTGGGAGCCCACGTCATCTGGACCATGTCTGGGAGCCCACGTCATCTTTCTGGTACAATACTCAATAAACGCTGTGAATAAATTATCTAAATAAGAATATTTAAATTAAGTTTAATAAATATAAAAGAAGTATGATATTTGAACTAATTAATGTAATTAGAACATCCACATCAGATACCCTATTTAAAAATTTTACCTTAAATTTTGAATAAGGTAGTTAAAAATTTTTTACATTAACTACCCTATCGATTCCCTAAATTATACATTTATGAACAGTACTTTTCTAAATTTAGGGAATGGATTCCATTCCCTAAACATTATAGAGGAGAGAGAAGAAATAGGGAAGCTGATATATGATGATTTGAAAAATGGATATCCAAATTTAATAAAGTAATTTTTTATCCTAAATTATGTATTTTGGATAGGGAAACTGGTGTGGATGTATAATTTTATTTTTAATAGTCTAGGTGTCTCGGTTCAATTAGTTCTGGAGATTGATAACCGGACCTCATAAATCGATCATTATACCATGATAATCTAGAAACACGAGCGGCTCCTCATTGTTGCACCTGCTAACTTTCTAGTTTTTTTATTTTATTAGAGAAAAATATCCTACAATATATCATAATTAAGATTTAGATATTTGAGAAAACTACTTATGCATTTTACCGTAGTACCATGGTTAGGATGAGAGGAAATTCTCTATAATTATCAATGAACGTGCACACGTGTTGTATGAACTAGGCCCCATAGATCCGACAAGACTCCCCACCAAAGCTATATGTGGATTCAACCATAATTGTTGTGTAATATGATACATAAACATATACACGTAATAGACTCTCCTTTATAAAAAATTAATTTAATTCTTTATATTAGATATTATATTGATATGAACAAATACTATACTTAATCTTAGTCAAAAATCATTCCCACCAAATCTATGTAATAGTGCAATGTTAGAGTGACGTTTAAACTCTAAATTCTTGATTAATTAATGAATTTTATTTTAATAATACGTCGTAACTGAATTTCGAATTATAGATAATTGATTAATAAGAAAATTTTTTAATAATTCATTGCAGCTGAGTCTAAAGTCTAGATTCATGTGTTTATAGAAATTATTAATAAATTTTAAAATTATTTTTATAGAAAAATAAAAAAACATTAACATAAATTTTTTTTAAACATTATCAAAATTACCTAATAAGGAGACAGATTCTTAATATAATAAAATAAAACAGTATAATAATTATTGAGAGAATTAATCTCCATTTAGGAGGCTCAAGTGATTTGAGCAACTTTCAACGCAGAATAATTTATTATTTTCATAATTTCAGCAGGTTCATACTGCTTTAATTGATTAACTATTGATTGAGGACGTGACCATGTATATTTATCTATTCGGTGTCTATAATTTAAAATAACTCGATTTAGCCGCGAAAATGTAAAGTCATTTTTTTAGGGAAAACATTTGTTTTTATGTTTTTTAAGAAATATTGAATCAAGAAAAATGGAAATAATATTCATGGTTAACTTTTTTTAACTCAATGTAATAATATTATTTAATGTTTAATTTGTAAAAAAAAAATATCTTAGTGCTATTCTACTTAAAAAAAATTTAAATAAGTTGAAAATTTAAAACAACTATATATATATATATATATATATATATATATATATATATATATATATATATATATAGAAATTTGATATCCTGCGCGTCGCACAGTGCGCGACTGTGCGCGCGCGCAGGATATCAGTGATTTTAGTTTTTTTTTTATTTTTTTTTAATTTTTGAATTAAAAAAAATAATTAAAAAATTTTTTAAAATTTTTATTTCTAGGGTTCAGGTTTTGGGTATAGTGTTAAAGCTATTTTTTTTTTTAGATTTTACCTTTGGGGTTTAAACTTTCCAATTAGGTTATAGTGTTTGGTTTTAAAAAAAAAATAAAATAAAATTAATTTAAACTTTTATTGAGTATTGTAATATGTTAAGGGGATATATTAAGATATTAAAAATTTATATAAGAAAATGTTAAATTTTTTAATTGATTTTTTAAATTTAAAATATTAAAAAAATCAAAAAAATAAAAAAAAACTGACCGATCTCCTGCGCGCGCACAGTCGCGCATTGTGCGAGCGCGCAGGAGATCAAAACTCTATATATATATATATATATATTTCCTTATATATATATATATATATATTTCCTTGGTTCCCAAGTTTCCGCCTCCTTTTTCCACAGACGCATCTCTTCGGCCAATAAATTCCACGCAACGTTGTCCCCCTGCTATTTTTATTTATTTTTCAAAAAAATATTTTTCCTATTTTCATATACATAAAAAATATTTAAAAAACAAAAAGAAAAAACCAAACCAATGCTGACGTCATCCACTGATCGTCACGTTTGTGACAGCATCTCCTCGAAGCTTCCTCTGTAATTATTTCATTGTTCTCGTTCCGAAAATACCCTCCTTTTTTTATCTATATATAAACCAAACGCCCCTTCTTCCCGCAATCACCACCACCACTGCAGCAAAGGGACAAGGCCAGGCAGAGTCTGCTAATGGCGTCTTCGACAACGGCAGAAGTCGAGTCATCGTTCTCCGGCGCGGTGGCGCAGGAGGTGGCGAAGATCCGGGACTCGGCCGCGCGACTGGGGGAGCTGCTGGCGGCGGAGATGGCTGGGAATTCCGCCGTCGGGGCCGTGCTCGGGGACCTTTTGCAGTCCTCCTCGAGAGCCTTCTCTCTGGTGAACTGTACTCTTCCGGAAGGCGACATCGGGTCGCCTTCTCCCCGCGAGGCCTCGAGCAAGAAGCGGCGGACCAGCCCCGCCGGCGACGGCAGAGGTGGCTGCCGGAGGAGGTACTCATCTTTTAGAGAAAAAAAAGGACAAAAGTATTCTTTTAATACTTATCGTTGACTTAGTTCGATGGCTTCTTCGAAGTTTAATTTATCAACAACTTGGAATTCTTTAACACTTTCTAAATCGATCGCAGATCGAATTCGTCCGCAAAGAAGGTTTTCAAATCTGAATCTCTCGATGATGGTCAAACATGGAGAAAATACGGGCAAAAATCGATCCAAAATTCCAATAATCCGAGGTAAACTTTCTTCGATCGAACCGATCGAGCGATCGAGTTAATTCCAGAGTTGACGATGAACATGAACTTGCAGGAGCTACTTCAGATGCACTCACAAGTACGACCAAGGCTGCTTGGCTCGCAGACAGGTCCAGCAAGCAGAGGACGACCCCAAAACCTTCGTCATCACCTACGACGGCGAGCACACCTGCAGAGATCCGGCCACGGCGAGCGACCACATGGCCTCCGCCTCGGGTTTCAGAGAAAACGCTTGCCTGATTCGGTTCGGAGCAAGCTCCTCTGCTTCGTTCGGAGCTCCTCCTAAACAGGAGAGCACCGAGGAGGACGTAGCGAGCAATCTGACAACCACGAGCACTTCCTCTTCGTCGGAGTTTTACTCTCTCGGGCTCCCGGCCATGCTCCCTGCCGATGAGAGGCCGGCGCTAGGTGCTACCGCCGCCGGCGATGTCACTTCTGGGATTCACGATGATCTAGAGCTGGAGCTGTTGATTGACTCATGCCTTGGGGGCGTTTTAGGATTTGATGATGGTAGATTTTACTATTTATGAACTCATAAATGTGTACAGGAGAAGGCAGTTTTTATTTTCTTTTTTTTTTCTGTGTCTTTTTTTAAGGTGTTTTCGATCCGATTGTAGATAAGTGGAGAATCAATAAAGTGTTCATTTTACTAGTCTTTAACCTTTTTCTTCTATTTTAGTATAATGCAACTACCACTTATTTCTAATCTCATTAAAATAAATTACTCTAAATAATAAAAAATACTATAGCGTATCGAAACTATTTAGGGAATACCTTTTTTTATTGAACCTCACCTGCTACATCCTTCTAAAATCCCTCTCCTTTGACATTGCTATAGTGTGTTTAGTCATCTTCACGTATCAGATTGGGCACTTTAGTATTATCGTGGGTTGAATGCCAGGCATCATAGGTTTATCTTTGTCATTCATCGAATACCGTCACTAACTATTTGTCTAGTTACGTGACTTGCGGGTTAATATGAAGAGAAAAATTAGAAGAAAATAATAAGAGAATCCGAATAAATAAAATAGAAAGTCCTAGATTTATTCAAAAAAAATTTATTAATAATTGAAGGATCATTCCTCATATAGTTAGACATATCCTATATAAACCTAAAAGAAAGCTGTGTGTCCCGCAAAGAAATACTAAAAATATCATAATTATTTTAAATATTATAAAAATATAAATTATTAGAAATAATAAAGATACTTTGAAAATGACTTAAATAATAAAATTTAGATCTAAAATTTGACGGTCACGAGTTCCTTGATAATAAATGTAAATTTTGAAAATTCACATGCATGGCTATCAATAAATTTGATTCTGAGTACTGTGTTAAAAATTATGATGTTTTAAAATTTAAATTGATCCTGTATCATTATGTTAATATGACAAAAGATAAGGTGAGGAGATTCCACAGAGTGAACACGAAGTCATTTTCTATATCATTTAACACCACTGAGTAAGGAAGTGGAATTTAGATTCAAAACTTGACTATTATGGATTTTTCGGTAATAAATATATATTTTAAAAATTCACATACGTGATTATCGGCTAAGTCTGATTCTAAATATCGAGTTAAAGATTACAATCCTTTAAAATTTAAATTGATGTCACATCGTTATATTTAAGGGTGAGCAATCAAATCGATCAATCTATTTATACCGATCCGAATTGAATCGAAAAAAAAATCCGTCAGATATAGAGTCGGATGTAGGGTCCTAATATTACATTATCCGATCTAGTATAGTCGGATAGTTTTTTATCCCAATAACCGAACCAACACGATCTACGATCACCCCTACTTGTAACAACTACTGTCGATAAGTTGTTACACGTTGTAATAATTACTGTCGATAAACTGCTACACGTTGTAGTAACTACTGATGATTAACTGCTACAACGTGTAATGAATAATATCTATTATCATTTTTAATATATTTTATATTTCATTTGATATAAGGTCGGATATCCAAATAACTGATAATTCATAAGATATCTGATACATAATAACTATCGAATATAAGATTAGATGTAGATCCTAATATTATATTATTTAATCTAGTAAGACCGAATAATTTTTTATTTTAATAATCGAACTAATTCAATTCATGATCATCCCTGATTATGTTAATATGTTAAAAGACAAGATGAGGAGATTCCACCGGATGAATATAAAGTCATTTTTAATATCATTTAACACCGTGAGTAGAGGAATTAATTCATGTCATTCCCTTTTTTTTATACATACACATTACGTTCAACACCGACACAGACGAATCGATAATGCAAGCATTCCACATTGAAATCGATAATGCAAGATTCCTTTCTCGTTGATCCCTCGTCTTACCCCAAATATCAAGGGGGCATGTAGACGACAAAATCGCAAACACTTTGGGGCAAAATGCAAAATTCCGCTCCCAGCAATTTCATACTCGAAACTTATCCGTAAGACAGCAATTTCATACTCGAAACTTATCCGGATCTTACGTCGATGCACACGTGGTACTATGTCGTTGGTTCATTTTTAAAAATCTCCGTCCATAGCGTCATCATTTACCCCCTTCCTCTCGCCGGTCAGAGGCATGTGTGAACGCGTATGGTTTGACTGTCTTCACGCGCTTTTGACAGGCACTAACAAGTGGACCAGGTACTAATACAATCTAAAGCAATAGACACTCCACCATCAAGATTATTATATAAATAATTTTTAAAAAATTCCGAGAATCCAACTCGAAAACAATATTCATTTTATGGAATAGAAGAAGACATCTCGATGTTAATGAAAATAAAAACAGTAAAATATAACTAGAAATCGAAAAGATAAATTAATAGAAGCTCGATACGACACACAAGTTTTTTTTGGATTCTTTCATTATTTGAGTAGCTTGAGCATAATGTATTATTATAGAGCTCTCCAACCGTTTATATACTTCGACTACAATATTTATCTTTTGCGAAAGAATTTAATTTTTAATTAATTAACTATGCGTAATTCTAATATTAAAAATTTAGTAATACATTGTTTGGGCAATCAAAAATATCTATTTGCCTCCACAGGCGTGATATAATGATAAAGTATTTAAAGGATCAAATAAAAGGATTAAAATTTAAATCTAAGTAGGGATAATATTCGGGAGATTTTCTGAGTCCGTATAAATTATTGCTGCCGTTAGATATGGTAGAATTTAGGGTTTAGGAGGTGGTGAAGGAAATGATCGGTTCATCTTCCTCCATTTAATTTCAATAAAATATAAAACATCGGTTATAAATCTTCTTATATATCTCTGTGGAGGTGATCGAAGCAATAGGTAAAGGAGAACATTCATTGAATGAGATTTAGTTTGTGGAAATAGGAGAACGTGCCAATGTGATGATCTTTCCGAGACAACAGCTTCTTCTTCGTGGTGATCGTTGTTGGGACACACCGGTGATATTCTCTGGCCAACAATTTATTTTTCTCTAAGCACTATTAGGGTTGTAAATAAGTCGAGTCGAAATTTGGGATGTTCAAACTTGTTTGATAAGGTAATCAAGTCGAGCCGGACTTAAAATAAACCAAGCTTTTGAAATGAGTGTTCAAGCTTGCCTTGGTTTATTTTTTATGAGCTTGAGCTTGTTTGAAGCTTGGCTTGAGCTTGGTTCGTTTAGATGTTACCAAGCTCTCAATTCAAGTTTGGCTTGAGCTTGGTTCATTTAGATATTATCAAGCTATCAATTCAAGTTTGTTTGATTGTTTGAAACTTTTAGTTATTTGATTAGTTATTGAGCTTAATAATTTAAATTTATTTATTTATTTTATTATTTATTTAGCATATTGGAAAATATTTTATTAATGAATATGGTTTGTAAATATTGTTCATGAACGTCGTTTACAAATATTATTCACGAACGTTAACAAGCTAAACACATATGTATTCAAGCTTGTTTATTTAGCTTAACGGCTGTTAAAATTATTTATTTAATTAATCTTATATATATTAAACGAACATAAATAAAATTTTAACATTAAATTTATTCATAAATATTTGATTTATTTATAGTACTATGCACTGTAAATTTATTTTTGTTTCGTACGAAATTATTTATTACAAATAATAATGATATTAAAGCCAAGTGTACTCGGGAGAGGAGAAAATCCGCGCCGGAAAAAAAAAATGCGAACTGTTTCAAGTCTTCTCCGTTCCCGGGATTGACGCAAGTGCCGATGACCACCTAGGTGGAAGGTGACCTGTGTCCTTAGAGCATCCACATCAGTTTCCTTATCACTATATCTAAAATTTAGGGTAAATAGCTCACTATATTAAATTTAGACAATCACTTTTCACTACACACTACATCAACTACCCTAAAATTTTCATTATCTTCAATTTTTTATTATTTTATTCTCTTTCTTCTATTTTTTATTACTATATTTATAGAATTAGTGGAAGGAGAGAGAATGAGTGGAAGGAGAGAGATTGAAAAGAAATATTATTATATATTTAGGGTAGAGTTTTCATTCCCTAAATTTAGAGAATTACTATTCATCAAATCTAAATTTAGGGAATAGATAGGGTAGCTGATGCAAAGGTTTTTTAGCTACCCTATCCAAAATTTAAGATAAAATCTTTGGATAGGGTAGCTAATGTAGATGCTCTTAGCCGGGCAAATATTTAGAACCGTATCTATTACCATTCATTCATCAAAACAGTTCAGAAAATATTTGATTTTTAATTTTTTATAAATCAAACAGAAATAAAAAAAAAAAAAAAAAAAAAGGAAAAACGTGAGCAGTGTCTCACGTGTGAAAAGAAAAGACGAGAAAAAGTGTGAGAATTTTTCTTATGCGAACAAAAAAAATGGAAACAGGAAGTGTTTTTTCTTCGTGGTAAAATTAATTGAAAATTAATCTTTGTTTTTAATTTTTTAATTAATTATGCTTATTGGATTTGAATTTGTATGATTATCTAATGATACAATCTGAACCGGTCTAGTTCATTTAGATTAAATTGGTCTAAGTATGATCTCAATTTAATTCAAACTATTGATTAGTTTAACTAGGTAGATTAGGATGATTTAATTAAATAAATTTAAATAAAAAAAAAACTAAATATCCCGATTAGATTAGTTCTAATGAGAACAAGAGATTTAGGATCCAGTCTCCCGATCGACTAAAATTTAGTGTGTCAGTCAATTGAAACTCCCCAAATATAAGAAAATTTATTTTTCTTATTTGTTCATGTATTTTATATATATATGTGAGAAAATTGGATTTAACCGATTTTGTTACTAGTTTTGTCAGTTTTATACTTAAATTATTATTTTCAATTACAGCTAGTAGATTAAGGAACTTGATTATGACATGATACATGGAGTCAAATGGCTTATTGGTCAGCTTGACTGACTGTTCTAGAAACTCGAACGAGAAAAATTTTCAATCTTGGACGAACATAGAAGATGAGCTTTAGTTCAATCATTGCCAAGACATCTTAGAGATGTAGCACACCAATTAATAGATCACTCTAAAGGGTGTATCTCATATTCAAATATCTGTATGAATTTACTTCATTTGGCATGAGATCTTAACAAATTTCCGAAATCCAACTCGAAATCAATATTCATTTTATGGACTAGAAGAAGACATCTCGATGATGTTAATGAAAATAAAAACAGTAAAATATAACTAGAAATCGAAAAGAAAAATTAATAGAAGCTCGATACGATTAAAGTCTTCAACTTTCCCACAAGTATTTTTTGGATTCTTTCATTATTTGAGTAGCTTGAGCATAATATGTTATTATGGAGCTCTCCCGAGCATAATATATTGTTTATAGAGCTCTCCAACCGTTTATATACTTCGACTACAATATTTATCTTTTGCGAAAGAGTTTAATTTTTAATTAATTAATTATGCGTAATTCTGATATTAAAAATTTAGTAATGCATTGTTTGGGCAATCAAAAATACCTATTTGCATCCACAGGCGTGATATAATGATTTAGTATTTGATGGGGTTATAATGAAGGTCCATTCAGCTATCACGATGGACGTCATAAGAGGTCAAAGTTAAGATGGTCAATACTTAGATGATATTGGCCGGATTGAGCAAAGCATGTCTCGACCGAGGAGAAGGCTCTCTGATCCGCCGTTGCCTTCAACACGGGGAGCATTCAAACAATCGACGCTCAAGGGAGAACGACATGTAGAAGTTGAGCCGAGCGGTTACCCCGCTCGGCCAGACAGCAGAGTCTGGCATCGACAGTGTGCAACTTTGGCCGAGCGGCTACCTCGTTCAGCCTGACAGAAGATCTCGACAGTGTAGAGTGGAACTTTGGTCGAGCAGACAAGAAAGGGTTATCAAGGTTCTTGCCGACTAGACAAGGCACCAGATCGACGAATAACAGGCCGAGCGGCCAACCCACTTGGCCTAGCGGTATAGTACATTGATAACCATCAACATCCTTTTAAGAATTGGTGCCGCCGACATCGGGCATGGGCTGCCAGAAGATCGTACGGTGGAAGGTTCCACTGTCACTTCAGAGATATGCTCGGCCTGTTAAGGTACTGTGTCAGTGACACTTTACTGACAAGTCTTTTTAAGGAAAACTTTGAGAAGCGTGCTCGCTTGGGAAACGTGCATGCGCACTATTGAAGCTCTATATAAAGGGGGGTCCAAGCATTGCCGGAGGTATGCGATATTTACTGTTTGCGCTACCGTCTTCTTGTTGTTCCGCCTCATTCCTCATCGCCGGTGATTGACTTGAGCGTCGGAGGGCGAACACCGGGGACCCCTGTTGGACCGATATGCCCGCTAGAGGGGGGGTGAATAGCGTTTCATCACTTCGTCGGTTGCTTTGTCTTGATAATATGCAGCGGAATACTAATACAAACACAACCAACGCTAACTCAAGGATTTACTTGATATCCACCTCAAGAATAGGTGACTAGTCCAAGGATCCACACACTCACGCACCCTCCACTATAAACCACTCCTTTACGGTAACTACCGAAGGCGGAGAAACCTTACAAGCTCACAATACAACAAGAATATAAAGAGAAGCAAATACAAGGGAAATCTTACAAGATTTGTACAATAAACCCTAACTCTAGCTTCTTCTTCTTGTTGCAACTCGCCTCTTGACTTGGACGTGCCTCCAAGAACCTTCAAGACTGGCGAAGAGATTTGTGGAGAAGTCGCAGAAGAATCGCAGAAAAGAACGCCAAGTTCTAGCGAAGAAAACGCTCCGCCCAAGCTTTATACAGTGCTCCCAATCGATCCAAATTAGATCCAATCGATTGCCACGTCACATATGCACAATCCCAGCCATCCATTGTTCGTTTCCTGCTCAACGGTCACTTCCCAATCGATCGATCGATCGATTGGGACCATCTGAATCGATCAGCCGATCGATTCAAACCCATTATGTGCTCTCGCGTCCGCGCGAGAGCTTCTCCTCCCCAATCGATCGACCGATTGATTGGTAGATCCCAATCGATCGCCCGATAGATCGGGAAAGCTTCTGTGTTTGCGAGTAATGTTCCCAATCGATCGGTTGATCGATTGGAGTCATCCCACACTCGCAGCACACTCCAATCGATCGACCGATCGATTGGACACTAGTTCAATCGATTGGACACTGGTTCAATTGATCGACCGATCAATTGGACACTGGTTCAATTGATCGACCGATCAATTGAACACCCTGAACTTG
This sequence comes from Zingiber officinale, assembly GCF_018446385.1. NCBI lineage: Eukaryota > Viridiplantae > Streptophyta > Magnoliopsida > Zingiberales > Zingiberaceae > Zingiber > Zingiber officinale. The sequence goes on from NC_056001.1 coordinate 37,832,324, forward strand.
CCTCAAACTCAAGTTCAAGGTCTCAAACCCAACTCCTAGTCACCCATGACCTGTTGGGTATCCATGCCTAGCATTTGGCCAACACCCGACCGACCTCGAACTAGCCTTCTAGCCTCCTCCATCAGCCTTACGTCCCTCGGATATCTCCCATCCTTCACGTCTTGTCTTCAGGAGTTTCCTTCGGCCTCATCCTAGTTGTCAGATTATACACCACACTCGATCAACCTCGTGTTAGGATCGATGATCGCGGCTAGAGAGGGGGTGTGAATAGCCGACCCCAAATCTTCGCGTTTCTTCCTACGATTAGGGTTAGCGCAGCGGAAATAAACAAAAGATACGACAACGGAGAATAGCAAACCTCAAACTCGTCGATGTAACGAGGTTCGGAGATGATACTCCTACTCCTCGGCGTGTCCGTAAGGTGGACGAAGCCTATCAATCCGTCGGTGGATGAGACCCTGGAAAACCGGCTAATAACAACTCCTTCTGGGTGGAGAAACCTCGCCACAATAACTTGCAACAACAAGATAGAAATACAGCAAGAAATACAAACAATATGAATGTAAAACACCTTGCTTGCCTTCGACTGGTTTCCGTTGTCGAAGCAGCAACTTCACGGAAGAACAGCAGCAGCTGACCAGCCGGGGAAGCTCACACGAAGCTTCACGAATCAGAGAGCTCAGCAAAGCTCAAGTGCAGCAAGAAGCAGGGGCAAGAAGGAAGAAGTAACACCTTGGAACAGTAGCTCCTCAACCCCTTTTATAACCTGCGAAGAAGACACAGAAGAAACTAACCGTTGCTACGCAACGGCTAGGACGTGGACCGATCAGGCTTCATCCTGATCGGTCCACAAGGGTCCTGATCGGTCACGAGGACCGATCAGGTCCTTCCCTGATCGGTCCCATGACCGATCAGGACCTTTCCCTCCCGAAGGTGATCTCCTTCTGATCAATCACTGATCGGTCTGCTGACCGATCAGACAAGCAACATAATGCTTCTGTTTGGTTACTGATCGGTCACCAGACCGATCAGATAACCCAACATATCACTGGATCGGTCACCAGACCGATCCAGGTTTAGAGCTCCCAGCCCTAAACCCTACTTGGTCCTGAGAACGAGCTACCGAGCCCTCTCCGACTTCGTCGGGTCCAGAGAACGAGCTACCGAGCCCTCTCTGACCTAGTCCGGAGAACGAGCTGCCGAGCCCTCTCCGACTTCGTCCGGTCCAGAGAACGAGCTACCGAACCCTCTCTGACCTAGTCCGGAGAACGAGCTACTGAGCCCTCTCCGACTTCGCATGCCAAGCTAGTCCGGATCTTCCTTCGGCCTTATCCTAGTTATCGATTTCTCCTTGCCAAGCCACGCTAGGACTTACCTTGCCAATACTGTTAGGATCTCTTCGTACGCGGCTAGAGAGGGGGGGTGTGAATAGCCGCCCCAAATCACTCGTTTCTTCCTACAATTCGTTAGCGCAGCGGAAAAATAAACTAGAAACGACAGGAAGAATATCAAACCTTAACACAGCGATGTACGAGGTTCGGAGATGATGCTCCTACTCCTCGGCGTGTCCGTAAGGTGGACGAGCCCTATCAATCCGTCGGTGGATGAGTCCCCGGAGAACCGGCTAATATAAACTCCTTCGGGGTGGAGAAACCTCACCACAATCTTTGCAACAGCAATAAGGAGCACAAGAAGAACAAGAACACAAGAACAACAGGAATGTAAAAACACTTGCTTGCCTCTTGTTGTCGATTGGAACCCAGATGAAACAGCAGCTTCTAGGATCCAAACTCAGCTATAAAACCAGCAGGAAACTCACGCAGAGCTTCAGCACAATGAGAGCTCAGCAAAGCTCTAATCGCAGTAATCAGGAAGAAGAAGAAATTGCACCAAAGCCTTGATCTCCTTTTATAACCTGCGAACCTGCACAGCGAAGACAGGCGGAGCGACCGTTGTGACTCAGCGGTCGAGTCGTGGACCGATCAGGCTCCACCTGATCGGTCCAGGATCGGTCTGGGGACCGATCAGGCTCTGGCTGATCGGTCCCTAGACCGATCAGAATCTTCTCTGATTGCCCGACTATCGGCTTCTGATCGGTCCACGGACCGATCCACTGCTCCCTCTCTCAGTGCTGCGTCTACGATCGGTCGTGGAGACCGATCAGGCTTCATCTGATCGGTCCCGACCGTCGAAGCTCACGAACCGATGATCACCTTGTTTGTCATCCGATCGGTCACCGGATCGATCGATACACAACGATCATCGGATCGGTCTGCGACGATCCAGAGCTTGGTTTTTGCCCAAACCAAGTCCCAAACCTTCCAAACCAATATCCGGTCAACCTTGACCTATTGGTACATCATGCTTAACATCCGGTCACTCCCTTGACCTGCTAAGACTCCCCACCAAGTGTCCGGTCAATCCCTTTGACCCACTTGGACTTTCCTCTTCGTGCCAAGTATCCGGTCACTCCTATGACCTACTTGGACTTCCCATCACCAGATGCCCGATCACCCTTGATCCATCTGGATTTTCCCTTGCCCGGCTTCACTCACCAGGACTTTCACCTATCTTCACTCACTAGGGTTTTCACACTGCCTAACATCCCAGTTAAGACTTTTTCACTGCCTGGCTTCACTCACCAGGACTTTCCAACTGCCTAACATCCCAGTTAGGACTTTCCCACTGCCTGGCTTCACTCACCAGGACTTTCCAACTGCCTAACATCCCAGTTAGGACTTTCCCACTGCCTGGCTTCACTCACCAGGACTTTCCACACTGCCTAACATCCCAGTTAGGACTTTTCCGTGCCAAGTCTCCATACTTGGACTTTTCCAGTGCCAAGTCTCCATACTTGTACTTTTCCCGTGCCAAGTCTCCATACTTGGACTTTTTGCGTGCCAAGCTCCCTGCTTGGACTTTTCCAGTGCCAAGTCTCCATACTTGGACTTTTCTAGTGCCAAGCTCCCTGCTTGGACTTTTCGGTTGTCAAGTCTCCATACTTGGACTTTTTCCCGAATCAGGTCAACCAGGTCAACCTTGACCTACGGTTGCCCCAATAATCTCCCAAACATCTATTCTTGTCCCATATCAAGAATACAACTCTTCCACGAGTGTCAAACATCAACATGCAACTCAACTAGGTCAACCTTGACCTAAGGTTGCACCGACAATCTTCCTAAGTCAAACATCAAAATACAACTCGAGTCAGGTCAACCTTGACCTAAGGTTGCACCAACAAATACCACATGCTTGGACTTTCAACCTTTGTCAAGATCACACTTGGACTTTCCCAATTGCCTGGCTCCTCACCAGGACTTTCTCCCTTTGCCAAAATCACACTTGGACTTTTCAATTACCTGATCTCACTTATTAGGACTTTCACCACCAAGTCTAATCAAGGGAGAACGACATGCAGAAGTCGAGCCGAGTGGCTACCCCGCTCGGCCAGACAGCAGAGCCTAGCATCGACAGAGTGCAACTTCGGCCGAGCGCCTACCCCGTTCAGCTTGACAGAATATCTCGACAGTGGTAGAGTGGAACTTCGGTCGAGCAGACAGGAAAGGGTTATCAAGGTTCTTGCCGACTGGACAGGGCACCAGATCGGCGAATAGCAGGCCGAGCGGTCAACCCGCTCGGCCTAGCGGTATAGTACATTGATATCCATCAACATCCTTTTGAGAGCTGGTGCCGCCGACACCGGGCATGGGTTGCCAGAAGATCGTACGGTGGAAGGTTCCTTTGTCACTTCAGAGATATGCTCGGCCTGTTAAGGTACTGTGTCAGAGACACTTTACTGACAAGTCTTTTTAGGAAAAACTTTGAGAAGCGTGCTCGATTGGGAAGCATGCACGCGCGCTATTGAAGCTCTATATAAAGGCGGGTCCAAGCATCGCCGGAGGTATGCGATATTTACTGTTTGCGCTATCGTCTTCTTATTGCTCCGCTTCATTCCTCATCGACGGTGATTGACTTGAGCGTCGGAGGGCCAACACCGGGGACCCCTTCCTTGGCTCGGCACTGACATAGTTTGTGTTGCAGGTCTGTGTGGAGTCCACAGGAGGTCAGTGTGAGCGTCATATCCCCAGCTTTCCATCTCTTCGACTTTCGGATAGGATCATATTTGGCGCTGTCTGTGGGAACGTCACCTGCATCCGAGCCGAGAAGATAGAGGGCACTAGATGACTCACCATCGTAACGCTCACCCAAGAGGAGCTAGAGATGCTCGTTCAAGCTCGAGCAGCAAAAATGATCGAGCAACAACGACAACAAGCGTTAGTCGATTGACTAGCGCCGTAACCTGCAACATCGAGGGTCGACTAGCGAGTAAGGCAAGAAGACCGAGCGGAGTAACTCTCTGTATGAGTGCAGAACAGAAGGCCGACCGACACACAAGGGGAAGCGCCGTCCGCGCCGATCCCCTTCCATCGCTCCTTGTTCCAAACCCCTTCAAAAATAGCCCAGGCGCATCAAGAACGAGGATTGTCTTCGGATGATGCTCCTGTTCGGGACGCACGAAAGGACAAGGCGCCCCGAAGCAACACGTCACTTGAACAAATCAACCGACAGTTCTCAAAGGAGATCCTACAAGACCCTCTGCCCCGACACTATACCCCGCTGACGATCGGGACATACAACGGATCGACCGATTTAGATCTTAATCTGGATCGGTTCGACAATGAGGCCACGTTGCACCAGTATACAAACAGAGTGAAGTGCAAAGTCTTTCTCACTACGCTCTCTGGATCGGCACAACACTAGTTCCGAAGACTGCCGGACAGCTCAATATGAAGCTTCAAAGATTTCTTTACCGCGTTCCAACATCATTTCGCTAGCAGCTGGCACTATCAGAAGATGAGCGTCAACCTCTTTGCCCTAAAGCAAGGGCCCAAGGAAGCGCTCCGAGCGTACATCTAGCGTTTCAACCAAGTGGTTATGGGCATCCCCTCGGTCTTGTCCGAGACAATGATGAATGCCTTCACTCAGGGACTCGCTGAGGGACATTTTTTCCGATCGCTCATAAGGAAACCGCACAGGGACTTCGACCACATGCTCAAGAAGGCCAACGAGTATATAAATGTGAAAGAAGCCCAAGTGATTAGAAGAAAAGAGGCACCGATCGAACCCTCGGCGCCGACCGAGCACCAACCATCGAGCTAAGGGCTGAAGGAGCTCGGCCCAAGTCCAAGGACTTCTCCAACATGTGCCCTAGAGATGACTTCTCCAACGGGCTAAGGGCTGAAGGAGCTCGGCCACATCAGGAAACTAGGGCACATGTTGTTCAGCATGTGGCATGTGGTCGGTCGAAGGCGTCAAAGGGTAAAATATGGACGTCGATGTTTTGTTCTTTCCACTAGTTGGCGACCCATAACACGCGTGATTGCCGCGGTTTGACACCAATCGTCAGCCGACCGGCTCCGCACCGATATCGCCGTCGATCTCCTTCTCCTGACCGGCAATAAAGGCATCAATCGACAGGAGGGCGCCCGAACGACATCACCAACATCAGCGGAGGGATGACACCGATCCCTCTCGAGTCCCAGCCGAGCGAAATAGATCATCTGCTCAGGAAGAAGAAAATAGGAACAACGCTTCTCAAAGAGAGATAGGCATAATCGCCGGAGGGCCGACCGACGGTGACTCCAATAAAGCCAGGAAGTCATACGCTCGACGGTTGGAGATCCACGTCGTGGGATGCAACAAGGAGAAGGCCGAAGGGCTCCAGATAAGCTTTGGCCCCAGTGACTTGGAGGGAGTGGGCATCCCTCATGATGGCGCGCTTATCCGAGCGGTAATTGTCAATTATACTATTTGCCGAACTTTTGTTGATTAGAGAGTTCGGTGAACATTATTTTCAAGAAGGCGTTCGATCAGTTACAAATTGATCGAAATGAGCTACTGGCCATGACGACCCCACTGTACGACTTTCCCGGCACTAACGTCTCTTGTGTTGCAAGATGGCGCCGAGTCTTTGCTTCGTCAACCTTTAAGCTATATCCTCAACTTGTCATTTTCTCAGCTTTCAGGCAGGATCAGTATTTTTTTTAATCTGAGTAGATTGGTGGGCCCACCCCATTATGGACCAACCAAGTTTTAAGCGAGGTCGCGGGGGGGGGCGGGTTGGAAAATAGGAGGGGCGGGTTCTGCGATTGGTCAAACCCGGCCTGACCCTGCCCCGTTGCTATCCCTAGCCAAGCAGTTGTTTCTCACTAGCTAGACATTAGGATGTCGATAGTTAAATGTAGATGCTAGTTATGGTAATTAATTCATTGGAATGACTTATTGTATACTTCATATGGTTCTCTGCATATTTGGATATGTCTGTGAAGTTCTTACTGTAGCTCGAGTGTAAGTTTTTTTTTGACTTGAGTTATACAAGTCTTCTTGGTCATGGAGACTTATACTTTGACATCTTAAGTAAACATCTCTTGAAGGCGTGAACTTGAGATGATCAGGTATAAATCGAAGTGCCCGAAGGTGTTTGGATCCCCCATAGAGGATTCGATGTTCATTGCGAGAAGACATATCTATGTAACTCGTTATGATTATTACTTAAAGTCTTTGGCCAAAACATCACATGTCAAGAGTATGAGACTTTTGTACATATGTACGAGTAATTTGAATCTGTGAAACAAGAAAGTATTATTTGGGTAAAGTGTGATGTAATCAGCCTAGTGGAGGAAGACACATAGACCATGTCATGAACCAAGTAGGTATAAGATGAGTGAAAAGAATGAGTACGACTCACTGTAGTTGCTGAGGGTTCAGAATTAGTTTTGAAATTAACTATGATATTTCGGTTAATTGAGGATTATGATGTACTACTATGTGTCACTCATGATCATTCAATAACTAAGTAGTTAATTATGGATGATCAAGATAAATCGTAAACCTATTGGGTCACACACACTATGAGTCTTTAAAAGACGTAAAATAAGTTAAAGAATAGAATTCTCAAATCAAGAGATAAATGTTTAATTGTATCATACATAAGATAAATATGAAATTATTTGTCAGAACAGAAGAACGGATGAGTCACATCTCTTATAAAAGAGTTGAACCCTATTTGGTTTAGTCGTGAACTAATTTGGTTTAACCATAAACCAACTTAATTTAGTTGTGAACCAAACTAAGGGGTTAATGAGCTAATTTTTTGTTAAGGTATAATGGGTTGTATTTGAGTTTTCTAATTCAACTCATTAAAGAGGACTATATATTAATACGGTTAAGAGAGAATTAATAGACAATTTATCATTGGCTTAATAATATTTTGAAAACTTAAACTCAATATCTCTCTCTCCCTCTCCCTCTCCCTCTCTCTCCAACCACAACAAGAGGGTTTCATCTTGTTGCCATGAGCCACCCAAAGGAAGATCTTCCTTTTGTTTCTTCCTCTTCTTGATCTTTCTCTTTCACTTGTGGCTAGTACCTTCCGAAGGTGAAGCTTATTCTCTTGGATTTGTCTTGAAGAGCTCGGTATGGATACGAATAGAGGCGAGGTTCCGATAATGTCGCAAAAGGTTGATGTTCTTCTTGTTACATGTCATTCGTAAGGTATACTAGAATAATTGTTATTCGATTTCATTTTATGATCTTATCTGCACGATTGTATCTTGCATGAGTGTAGTGTGCGTGATGTAATAAATTAGTTTATTGGTCATTAAGTATTCCGCTGTGTATGTTTACAAAATGTGTTTTTAGCACATGCTGCATCAGACATATCCTAATACTTTGTGACCATATAACCTTTATGAATTGACTTTGACAAGTGAGAGATGTTAGACTTTGCAGACATTGCAGAATTTGCAATGTTTGGAAGTGAAGAAGATGATCGATTTATCTCCCTCCATTTAATTTCAATGAAATGCCATTAAAGCATTGGTTACAAACCGATGTAAGCTTCCTATATATCTCTGTGTCCAAGAGCAATCGAGGACGAGGAAGATCGAAGTAATCGGCAAAGGAGAACATCCATTGAGCGAGATTTGGTTTGTGAAGATAGGAGAAGGTTTCAACGTGGTGATCTTTTTCGGGATAGAAGCTTCTTCTTTGTGGTGACCCTCGTCGGGACACAATGATGATATTCTTTGGCTAGTGATTTCTTCTTCTCTAAGCACTGTACAAAATTATTTATTACAAATAATAGTTATGATCTAGATCTACTCGATAGATGAATAAAAAAAAAAGTTATCTTTCAACCGAATTAGTTGCACTTAGATATATAGATTATAAAAAAAATACATATCATTTAGTTGTTCTCATCAATATGGTGCAATGCCAAAACATTTAAAGCAATAAATAAAAAAGCTAAAATATGAATTTTAATGATTTATTCTATATGCGAATTAGGGAGAAGATCATGGTTAACTAACTAAATATATTTATTTAATCAACTAATTAAGGATTTTGAATAAATTATTGTGTTTACAAGTAATAATTTTTTGGTCAACTGACTGATACTAAATTGGATACGATAAACATGTTCAAGTTGAGGAAACATCTCAATGCTTAAATAGCAAACCTTGTTTTTGAAGATGATCGATCCGATTATATAAATTTTTTTTATTTATTATAGGATAAATTAGGAAACGTTAATGAAAATTTATTCAAATGATCAATATTCTTAAACTCACTTCTTACTTGAGAAAAAAATACTCAATCATGTACCGTAGTGTGATTCAAACCTTAAATAATAAGCCTTATTTAGTTTCTATGGATATGATCATATGGACAAGGATAAAAAAACACTTAGAGAAATTAATAACAAAAATTTGAATTTGAATTTTAAAATAGATAAATATTTTAAAATTTTAAATTTAAATGTACATAAAATTTTAATACTTTGAATTTACCTAATAGATGGATGAGAAAGATCATTTGCTACTCCCTTATCATATGATGTGGTGATAAGAAATAGGATGCCCGCCCTAAGGGCATAATTAAATTGATTATCATATGATAAATTTATAGAATTTAGAAAGAATCAAAGACCATAGAATTATTTTTCCATGTGATGATAGTGTGAGATTCACCTTTTACAGAGATGGTAAAAGGTAGGACTTTCAACTAAATGATTAGGATTCAATTTCTATACAGGATGCACCGGTAAGAGCATCTACATCAGATACCCTATTTAAATATTTTACTTTAAATTTTAAATAGGGTAGCTAAAAAATCTTTGTATTAGCTACCCTATCCATTCCCTAAATTATACATTTATGAACAGTACTTCTCTAAATTTAGGGAATGAATTCCATTCCCTAAACATTATAGAGGAGAGAGAAGAAATAGGGAAACTGATATATGATATTTTGAAAAATGGATATCCAAATTTAATAAAGTAATTTTTTTACCTTAAATTATGTATTTTGAATAGAGAAATTGGTGTGAATACTCTAACATCTAGACTATTGATGATATTGAGACGCCTACCTTGCTTTCTAGATTTACTCATGTATTTGGACCGGTTATCTTATAATTAATCTGATCACAAAAGTTGAGCACCTAGTTAAAAAAAAAAAAATCTCATTTGGTTCTACAACTCACATGTAAGCCATCTTATTTATTTTTTTTATAAATTATTATATAATATATTTAAAAATGTATTAGAAAAATCAACTTCTGTTATATTAACAATAATTAATCATCTATAAAACGAAGAGTACGCATCCAACGCAATCCCTAAGATCCAACGGAAGGCAACCTTAGAAGATTTGGGAGCAGCGATGGCGACGGGATCTGCCGCGGCGGGATCGGGCCTCTTCAAGTTCCTGCGGCCGCGCCTTCGCCCGCAATCAGACGACATCGCCGCCGCCGCCACCTGGGGCGTCGCGGCCACCACCACCGCCCTCTGGCTCATCCAGGTATGGCAGAGATCCTTGATAGTTATCACCGTCTTTCAATTAGATGCGTGTTGTTTCGTCGTGAGATTCTTTTTCGAGAAAACACTTTTCATCTCTCGATTCACATCCTGTTGCGTATTCGGCATGTGTCGTGAAAGAGATCAAATCCTTCGTTTTATATCTACGGAAATGTTCTCCTAACTATCTATTTTAGAAGGATCCTTAGGGATGCACCACTAGAAATCTGAAAGGCGGTTTCTCAGAGTGGGTTGTCTCTCGTAACTTCTCCACAATTTGTCTGGAATGGTGATTTTTTCAACTCTGCAAAACCTTTAATTTAGATTTGCAGTATATTATGAAAGTCTCCTGCTTAAAATATCAAGTACCAACAACTACGTTTGACTCTTCAGATTCGTATTCCAAGAAAAAATTGTCCTAATGGTGAATTTACTTGGATGGGAATATGAGGGGAAAAAGGGGTATTAAACGAACTTGCCATTTTTAATTAGGTGGAAGTGGTGAGGAGGAACAAATTCAATTGTCTTTTTCTGTTCCCCTAATGCATTAACACAAGGTTCCCTAACTATTTGTTCTTTCAAGGATCCTTCAGGGTTTCACATCTGAAATCTGAAAGCTAGCATCTCAGAGAGGGCTGTGATCAACTCTAATGAATTTTACTCCTACTCTGTGTTCCATTTAGTTTGTTTACCTCTAAATATAAGCCTATAACATTTAAAAAGTTAATTGAATTAAAATTTTGAAGCAATAAGGTATTAAAATATAATAAGGTCACGGGTTCGAATCCTGGAAACAGACTCTTGCAAAAAGCAGGGTAAGACTGCGTACAATGGATCCTTCCTCGGGACCCCGCATGGCGGGAGCTTCGTGTACCGGGTTGCCTTTTTTTTTTTAAGGTATTAAAATATAACAAGAATCAGGTATATCGACTAATGATTATACTTAGGTAATACCAAAATATTTGTTGTGCATTGAATGAGAGCATAAGTTCCTATAGCATCCTAATGAGATCAAACTCATAATTTTCCATTTCTAAATTAGATAATCCTCCTAAAAGATTTGGTATTGGAATCGATTTTTCTTATGTCCTTAAAGATATAAGTTTAATCATTGAAAGTTGGACTTGGATTGATACAACCACTTGAACTAACACATTTATAGAGTTAATATATCTCAACCTTTCCTTTTTGGCATCATTCCTTTTTGTTACAGTTGGTACTCTGGCTGGTGCTTTCTCTTCTCCTCTCCTTTTTTTTTAAATGTTATTTTATCCCTTTCCTATGATTAGTGGTCAAAATTGAATGATGCCATGGGAAGAAAATCTCTGTCTCAGATTTTCTTGGAAGATACCACCATAACTTTGTTGGCACGAGCAGCTTAGTGGCATTCACCCGTGTTGACAATATCAGTATCAGCAGGTGATCAGAATGATGGATTTCTACTATTTTGACTAATATCAATTGAAATATGCTGTCAATGGTGAATGACCATGTCAGTGTAAAAGAATACCATTGCATAGCATAATAACTTTTCACCAAATAACTCCATTAGCCCTCCTTTTTGACTAAGAACAACCCCCTTATTCCAACATGTAACACACCACACTTGAGAACAAACAATTTTGTCAAACTCTTGCAGTTCAAGAACTGGTGCCGCTGTCATCAACTTCTTGATATGTCCAAAGGTTCTTTAAAAAATATTTGTCCTGCCTAAGCTTATATTTCTACAGTATGGGATATACGATATACGATATACTAAAATTCTGTATGAACCTCCTTTAATATGAGGCTATCCTCTGAATTTCTGAATTATTTCAACGTCCTGGTGCTGGTCATTCTTGGATTTGTTATACCTTAGTTCTGCTTTTTCCCTTGTCACAATAAAACCCAAAAAGACCACCTCGTGTTGTTGGAATGCTCATTTCCTTATATTTGTAAAAGAGTTTCTAATGCTGTATTTCCAAATATTTTGGTATCCGAATTAGATGCTCTTCCTCAGATTTGCTATAGATAGAACAGTTTGTCATCAAAACTAGCAAAATCTAAGTCTCAATACCATGGCATTACCAATAAGTCATCAAGGCCATTGTCTTGAATGCTATCTTCCACTTGTCTGCACCTCTCAGTTTGATTTGGTGATGGCTACTTTGTGATATCAATCTTAGTGAACACCATCCAATCCACAAACCAACCAAGTATTTTTGTCTAAATGTCGAAGGACAGATTTGCACTCACAGTGAGTTTGTTTCTGACAAACTTGTAGAAGCAAGTTAAATAGGGCAAGCACACAAACTGTTGTTTTCTAGCACAAACACTTTTGCAATTGATTCCTCCACTTGCCTTGCATCTCCTTTGTTCTTGTGGCATTCGGTACATGTGCATATTCGATAAGGAAGCTCCTGATACTAAATCAATGGCATTCTGAATCTTTCTTATAGGCAGCTAGATTGGGGTGGGGTGGGACGATCACTAAGCACCTCTTCAAACTATTATAATACCATTTTGAATTATGGGTTTCAGAAAAAATAGTAAAAACTATAAAACATATTAAAAAGAATTCTATTCTATTTGGAAATACTTTTGACATTGAATAATATTGAAAATAATGGAATTAAGAATCACAATGAAATGTGCATAAGGAATTTTATCAACATCATCAAATACTATTGAGATAAATCATCATTGTGAAATAGAGTATAACTTCCATATTAGATGGCTTCTAAATTATCATCAATCTTTGTCTTATTGTCATGTTGTGTATCAATGTTAAAAGTCTTAATCACCTCAGTTATTCTTAAGTTAACTCTACCTTATTTGTGTGTTTCATGTGTTTTTTTTTCAGTGTAGTCATTGACTTTGAGATTTCACTCTTCTATAGGCGGACAAACTGTATCAGTTGTTGTTCTATTAAGATTTTTCATTTAATTTAATGATTTTGCATTTATCTTGGCAGCCTTTCGACTGGTTGAAGAAGCAGTTTTTTGAAAAAGCTGAGCCCTAAAATTGAAACTTGTGAATGGCGGCAGCATCGAAGGCATTGGACGATGCCCATGTTACGTTGAAATAAAGACGCTTCTCTTTCATTTCTGCATTTTTGTTCCTCATGAACCAACGAGGCAAATCTGTTGATTCCATCTGGAACATCGTTTTATGAAATAACTTTCAATGTTTGTTTTCCCAAATAATTTGACATTGTTGCTTTAGCCAACAACAGAGTTAAGATAATGCCATGCTTTAGAATTGTTCTTTATGATGCAAAGATTAGTAATGTTTGCATAATGGGACAATGTGGGCCTATAGAATTGATTTGGATGCATCTTGAATATACAGATCAATTGATAAAATTTTGAGGAATATTTTGACAATAAAGGGCAACTGGCACGAAGTGCGGAGTCTCAAGAAGTTAGATATGTAGTCTTATTATATATTTTGTAGAAGGTTATTTTTTTTTAAAAAAATGATAAATCCAGTTAGTTAGTGGGTGGCAATTGGAGGCCCTACTGTGATAGCATAGCCTCTCAGAGATATAAAAAATATTTATTTTTTTATAAAATATGAATGTCCTACCGATATTATAGTCCCATAATCATAAAATTCTATTATATGTTATGTTGTCTTACTTTGTATTTTACAAAATGTTATTTTTAAGACTTGAATTCGTGATTTCAAAGTCACGTTGCCCTAATTTTAGGGTTGCCAAAGCTCCCCTCCTATTTTTGATAAATTCTGTCATTCATGATTAATCTTATGGAATAGATTATTCCTACGTAATTGTAAAATCAATTTAGGTATTTTAATTTTGAAGAGTTATTATATTCTTTCTCTAAAGTACTCTAATTTTGAAACATAAAAATTGTCACGCAATAAATCAAACTAATAAAACAAACTATTCCATTTTCTTCGCTCATGTATAAAAAATAATCAATAATTAAAACAATATTGAAACGGGTATGATTACCGACGTGGGGGCGATAGGAGATGTAGGATCCAACGATGACGCTCCCATCCACCGTTAAAATCTTACGCTTCATTATTCTTTCTCCACTTAATTCCCGTCCGATCCGACGCTTCTTCCTCCTGCTTCAGATCTGATCTGAACTGCGCCCGACCCGCCCTCATTAGTCGTCTTCGTTGTCACCGGAGGCGAAGATGTACACGGCCTACGGGTGGCTGCAGGTCATCCCCCTCGAGAGCGTCGCAGCCACCACCACCACCATTACTTCCTCCTCTACATTTTCCTCTGATCGGGTCGTCTACCTCAAGATCATCAACCGCCTTCTCCTCGTCGTCTCCTCCACTCACCTTGAGCTCTGGAGCGCCTCCCAGGTACGCTTCGTCCCTCATCCCTGCTTCCCTATCCTGGCTCTCGTTTTATTTGACGGGTGCGCACGATCCTGCAGCACAAAGTGAGATTGGGCAAGTACGTGAGGGATGCCGACTCCGTTGATAGAGATTGAGAGAATCTACAAGCGATTTGGAGCCCTGATACCAAGTCGATCGCAGTTCTTGTAAGTGACGACGGGACTGCATTCTTTGTTTCTGGCTGTTTGCGTTGGCCTCTATCCTATTGTCTCTCCTGAAGGACCTTGTTTCTACTTCGAGGTCCTTAATATGTGGTCAAGACACAGAATCATGTTTTGTCATATAATTTGGTCTGGTCCTTTTCAATTTTCATGCCTGCTGTGGTTCAGGAGTTTTCGTTGTATTGCCATAGCCGTAGTGTCAGGTGCAAGCACATCTATATACAACTAAGTAACTGAGAAGTATTTATGTGCATGACTCAATTAAAAGCTGGGACTTGTGATTGCTTACTATTGCCAATCGATATATTACTCTCCTTTCAAAATTACCATACAGGGTTGGTTGATTCTCTAAATAACAGTGAAACTTGATTTTACGATTTGAATTCAGAACGCATGTGTTTGGACTCTTGATTGGACTTACTTTCATGAAACTTGAGAAAAGTGTTATTACCTAGTACTCTTATCAAGGGTAACAGAAGTAAAATATCCACTATCAATTTCATAAATATTAAAGAAGAGATGATTGAAGGGGAGCCTTGGCGCAACGGTCAAGTTGTTGTTTTGTGACCAAAAGGTCACGGATTCGAATCCTGGAAACAACCTCTTGCAAAAAGCAGGGTAAGGCTGCGTACAATGGATCCTTCCCCGGGACTCCGCATAGCGGGAGCTTCGTGCACCGGGCTGCCTTTTTTTTTTAATTAACATTTTATTTTTTATTATTTTTTTATGTTATAGACGGACCAATCAATCCTTAACATGGTGTTGGAACACAAAGTGTTGTGTTCAAATTATGGTAGTGCTAGCAACTGAACTAATATACCCTATTAGTAAAGTGCCATTATATGATTTTCTTATTTGTTTGTTGGTTTTACTGCAGACTTCTTTATCATATCTCCATATTTATAAAATCCATTTTTCTGGAAAAAGACTTCTGATTGGTGGCAAGCAAATGCCTGGTCCAGTTCTTGCTAATATCTCATTAGTTATCTTTTAGAAGGCATTCTTTTCAGAGAAAAAATTAGTAACGTATGATACTATTTCTGAAAATCCAAGTCGTTTTTCTGACTCAATCATAAACTTATTTTTGTTAGTTATGTCATCTGTCTCTCAGTTGCAATTTTGTGTGCGATAGCAAAAACATGCTCTTTGGACTTTCTAATGGGCAATTACAACTTGTCTCATGGAATGGGGAGGTATATGTGTTTTTTCTTTGTTAATATTTTGGTGATTCTGTAACTTCGATCATCATGAATCTGAAGTTTCTTTGCCTGTCTATTTTCATTTTTAGATGCAAGTTGTTTACCTGCTAATTCTTAAATATCCAGTTCCCTAGTATCTTGAGAATTTGTTGCCAACCACCATATTCCCTACTGGATGCATCTTCAGCTCCTCTTATAGAGGACACTAGTGTTCAAGAGTCTGCTCAGTGTTGTCCAAGATGTTCAGCTGTTGTCCAGCTAGAATTGTCGTTACAACTGAGATTACTGTTGTTTTATTCTCCAGTTGTCAAATTGCTCTTTGTTCTATAAATAAGAAGGGACTGAAGCAGACACAATCTATTAAAGCTGAAAGGTGGTTCAATTCAGAAGTCTCAATGTGTGCCTCTGTTGCATCGGATCAGCAGATCCTTGCCGTTGGCTGTAGCAGAGGTGTTGTGGAGTTATATGACCTGGCAGAGAATGCAACTCTTCTACGAACAATATCATTGTATGACTGGGGGTAAGTATCAGATACTGTAGTTAGGCTAGATTTTTTGCTTTGATGTTTTATTCAAGTTCTCTCTGAATTTTTTTGGTTCCTGAATATTGTGTTACTAGAGAGAGATGACTCCTTAAATGCATAAATATTTTTTGCCCGCATAGTTCTAATAAGTTGTAAATTGGGTTTATTATTATTATTTTTTGAGTTCCAAGTTATGTAATTATATTGCCTAATTATGTAATCACTTTAGGAGTCTCACATATTAGAGCATAGTTTAGTCCTGCAGTGCTAGTTTGGCACTAAATATTATGTTGGAATGTTATATACATGAGTGTAATTTTTCTCATTTTCTGATTTCAGAAGTGCTTATTTTCTCGACTTGGTACATGAATTAGGTTTTTTTAAATAGGTTTTATTCTTCCCTCCTCCCATTCAAGGGGAGGCTGTTTGTTTGATGTACTGCATCCTCCCTCTTCGGCTCAACTTCCTTTCCTGCCCCCCTGCTCACATGAAAATGGATCCACCGTGCCTCTGTTACCAGATCTGCATGATCACCTCCCTGCTCATCTTATCTCTACTCCCACATGAACAAGCATCTGATTTATCTTCTTTTTTCAATCATGTCGTGATTTCCAGATCTCATCTTTTGCTTTTCACATTAAATCTTCTTTGTTGCCTGAGGTGGAGGACCAAATAAAGACTTGTCTCTCCTTGTGATGTAACTCTGCTGCTCTTGTTTGTGTAGATTTGATCTACTAAAACATAGATGTAGTGCAGTGGTGAAGAGCATTCTTTCATGAAGTTGTTGGTCAAATTTGTGCTTCAAAAGATCATTCTATTTGTAGCACCATCAAACATAGCATATCTTCCTCACGCACCAAGGCTTATTTACCTATTTGTTGTCTACCTTTGTATTTTGTACAGCTAGTTGAGCATCAACTAATATCCATGGTTCATACTCTACCTCGAAGGCAGTGTTAGAGTTGATAATTTAGTCCACCTTTCTAATTTAGCCATCAAGTATATGTATCTGTGAAAGTAATATTTCTGTTGTTTGAATTAATTAAATACTATATATTTTTTTTTTCTGGATTCTCATATAGTTATAGAATGATAAAAACCATCAATATCACATTTTTTGAATGATTACTGGATCCATTTGTACTGCTGTGTAATATGTATGAACTTGTATATAAGTCGCTAAGACAAATTGGAGGGAGGGTCCACCCATCCAGTGGGATCTTAATGACTGTTGGCAACTGATGGAGACATTTAGTTGACCCACTTCAAAAAAATTCTTCTATATGAGATTTTTTGTCTGATTTAATCCCTTCACTATGAGGAAATATGGATTATGTTGTTTTTTAAACTTTTGTATGGTTTAGCAAGGTTTTGATAACTTACAAAGTTCAAGATTAAAATTTTGAATCCAAGTGAAGCTTTCACGTTTGCTAATAGAGTCATTGGAAGTTCTTTTGGCATGTATTGTGTGTGTGCTTGTGTTTTTGCTGATGTCTTTATTATGCGTGAGCTTCATGTATTATTATCTGTCATATTTCCATGATCTTTGTTAAATTTTACAAACTGGAAGAACTTTGACTTTTGATCTCGGAACTTATAAGATGCTTTATTTACCTTCTCATGGTCGGCTATGCTCAATGTTATTTGGTGTCAGTGTTATCCACGAATATGATTGACTTGCTTGATTGCTTCGTGAGAAAATTATAGAAGTACCTTAGCAATCTGAAAAGGAGATGCACAGACTTCATGATTCATTATGTCAAAAGCAACAGTTTTGATCTTATTATTATTTTTGTCTAGGTTCCATAAGCAGCCAATTAGCTTATAGTTTCTGAAACCTATAGTTCCCTTGTCCTTTCTATCTAAAGCTTATTATTTTTTGCTCTTTTCATGAAAAAGTAAAATGAGAAACTAGCTAGCTGTTCTATGAATTATAGGTACTCTTTGTAGGATACAGGTCCTGTTTCTTGTATAGCTTGGACACCTGATAATTGTGCATTGGCAGTGGGGTGGAAGTTTAGAGGGCTTACAGTTTGGTCTGCATCTGGCTGCCGTATTATGTGCACAATTCGTCAAACTGGATTGAGTTCAGTTTCATCTCCTATGGTTAAGCCTAATCAGGACTTGAAATTTGAACCTTTTTTTGGTGGTACTTTGCAAGTTCACTGGGATGAGTTTGGATACAAACTTTATGCAGTTGAAGAAAAATCATTAGAGAGGATTCTAGCATTTTCTTCGGAAAATGCTGCCTTAATAGAGGGCTTTCAGGCACATCATATTCTCGGCAGATCATTTATGGGGAAGATAGAGTTCTCATTGTGCAGCTGGACGATACAGATGAACTTAGGATTGTGCACCTTAATCTACCGGTAATATCTCCTATATGAATAAATACTTTGTTTCGGGCAAATGGTTTTGTTGTATTGTTAATAAAGTCTATGAATACTTGTGAACCAGGTGACCTATATATCACAAAATTGGCCTGTTCTACATGTTGTTGCTAGCAAAGATGGTACGTACTTGGCAGTTGCAGGCGTCCATGGTCTTATCCTCTACGACTTGCGTTTCAAAAAATGGCGTGTATTTGGAGATGTTACTCGAGCAGAAAATTGAATGCAAAGGCTTGTTATGGCTCAGCAAGATTATTGTTGTGTGTAACTATATTGAATCTTCCAACACGTAAGAATTTTAACCTTTAAACTTGGTTTTATCTGTTTTCAATTTTCATAGTGCTTCTTATGAATGATGATGGGTGAACTTTTGCCATTTAATGCCTTCAAACTTAAGATAGGGTATTCAGCAATTTTGGCATAGCTTTTGTAACTGGGATAAGCTTATTTTGATGTTTCTAAGTTGCTAATGTTTTTTGATTTAGAATTGTTTTGGTTACTATGAGTTTCTTTTTAGGCATGCAGAGTTTGAGTCTTCAAACACTGCAACAGGAGATATTGTCCCGCCTAATGTCATATTAATAGAACTATTTGTTTGTACAAGTCATATCAAACAAAAACCAAGCCTTATCCAAGGTTTTAAATTCTTGAAATAGCTATGTATAACTAGCATTTTTTGTGTTTCTGTTGCTTTATGAACTGTCCAAATCCTGCTACCAAAGTTATTAGATTTTAATGGAGGTCTACATATTCTTGTAGGTATGAGTTGTTGTTTTATCCAAGATATCATCTTGATCAGAGCTCTTTCCTTTACTGAAAGACATTTCTCGGGAAACCAATTGTCATGGATGTGTTCCAAGATTATATACTTGTTACTTACCGTCCATTGGATGTTCATATTTTCCATGTGAAGATTTTGGGAGAACTATCACCTTCTAGCACTCCAATTCTTCAGGTAGTAAATTTGATTCTTTTCTATTTGCCTTTACAGTGCTTGGTTGCAGCTGTTATAGCATAAATGTGTGAAATAAAGGCGCCTTTTGTGATTGAAATAATAAAAAAAGGAACAGCTTTCAACATTCCATAATGACCGCAAAGAGCCATCCTGCATCAATGAAATTCATTCCTGATTTCACAGAAGATTCATCGGAAAAGAACAAATCTCGACTTTTGGAGACTTCATCTCAACAACCCTCAAGGTATGCAGTCCTTTTCTCTCAGATGTTAAGATCAGACTGAGCTTATAATTACGATTGTTTATGATGTCAGATGTTTAATACTGAGGGCAAATGGAGAACTTTCAGTTCTTGATTTGGATGATGGACATGAGCAATTGTTGTCTAATTCGGTTGAACTATTTTGGGTTATTTGTGGTCATTCTGAAGAGAAGTCAAACCTCATTGAGGAAGTTTCCTGGCTAGACTATGGCCATCAGGGAATGCAGGTATAAGAGTATCATTGTTTTCAGCCTTTATTGCATGATTACATTCTTATGTGATTTGGAAAAGTTGATGCCAATGTTGGTTGTGTTTTCATGTGATTGTTTCAAATGCACTTTTAAAGTGCTAAACTCTATGTTGCAGGTCTGGTATCCATCACCTGGAGTAGATCCTTTCATACAAGAAGACTTTTTGCAGGTATGTTCATCTCTTGGTATTTATGAATATATTGTTTTATTTCTTGTGACCTGGGAAGTATGTTCTTCGACCTCTAGTCTATGGCATAGGCAATCGACAAGCATCAACCTAACTTTATGAGTATAAGCCTTAATGATAATGCGCTAGTTTGTATCATCTTGTCATTATTCAGATCTTGCATGAAACCTTTCTGTCTTGCACTGGTCTGTTTTCAGTAGGTCCTTACATCAACATAATTAAAGCCATCCAAAGATAAAGTTTCTGATACTGCCACATTGTGCTAACAAGCTAGCTTAAGGAAAAGGTGGGCCACTTTCTGATGGCATGTAGATGCATCCGAATTTTCTGTTTTGAACAATGTCAATTGTAGCAGCACATAATTTCTATATAACTTTTAATAATTAACAATAATTAAACATTTTCAGTATAAAACTCTCATCATAGCTCAAGTACCATAAAATTACCTCTTATGGGAAAGTTGCACCATGTAAGGTTTAAACATTTAATGCTTTGGTGGCTCAGCCTTTTTTTGAGTCACAATCAAGGAGGATTTGCTTGTATACAGTTAACTATGATTTGTGTACTCTGTTTCGTGATTTTTTTTTCCCTTTCACGTTGTAGCTGGATCCTGAATTTGAATTTGATCGAGAGGTTTATCCTTTGGGACTTCTTCCAAACATAGGGGTTGTGGTTGGTGTGTCTCAGAGGATGTCATTTTCAGCCTGCTCAGAGTTCCCATGCTTTGAACGTACCTTCGCCTCAAGCTCAGACCATTTTACATTGGCTCCTACGCCATCTTCTTCAGGTAGTGATTTTCTTTCAAGCTTTGCTGAAATTGTTTAGACTTCTATGGCAGTTTTTTTTAGCCTTTCATTGTTTCTTAAAACAATTAGGATAAGCTCTCTCAAGTTAGGTCTGCATGGTTGAGGCTTACTATTTTTCCCTATAGAATTCGTGAGATTAAAAAGTGTTGATTTAGAACTTGAGGTGGAAAACATACTCTTTATAATTAGTTTATGTTCCTTTTCATCTGAACAAAGTGCTTTTTACAGCAATTATTATCATGATTTAATATTGTTTCAGTAAACACTTCAATAGAAAGACATGGCACAACACAATTACAATGATAATATGTATATACTATCCAAATAATAAGCAAATTTCTATTGCCTTATGTGGTAAGACAAATTGTTGTGTTTATGTTAAATTGTTCATAAAGAAATTGATGTCTCCTGAAAGAAGTTAGTCACTTTGTGTATCTCTATATATATAATAGGTACAACATGGTATGGAACTGCATGCACATGAAACTTCATGAATGATTCTAGGTGAACTTCCAAATTTAGTTTGATTTTAGGTGTTTCTGCAGATATAAACCAAAGTGAAAAAGCAATTAGTTTAGGTTGGACTTTTGATTAATTAACAAATGTAGCAATCTGTTAACTATATTTCATCCCAACTATTATATTGCTTTGCTGGCAGCATCAGGTATATATACCCAGCTAGCATGAAAGTGTGCATTCTGAGTTGTTGTACCTAAACCGCTATTGCTAGATTCAATAACATAGCATTTAGCATTCATTTAAACTCAACTTTGAAGCTATGCTGATTGGATTTTTCCTTAAACATCATTGACCAATGAAAAGCAAACAGCTAGGTTAATTGTGGTTCAGAAGTTGTCCTGATCTGTTGAATAGTAAATTGAGATTGTTTTGTGTTTTTTGCAACCTTTGACTAGATTTGTTAAATAGTCTAAATTATGGGCTAGATCTAGGATGTGGTTTACAAGGTTTAGACTAAAGGAAGCAAGATAGTTAAAATTTAGCTAATATGTAATGTGGCACTCTGAAAGCCTGAGATTCTGACATTGAAGTTTCTTCTTATTTATACTTCTTCATTAGAGGGACAAAAATGAAGAAGCATTGCACTTGGCATGCTTGTCAGCAGAAAAGCCTCACTTTTCACACTGCCTAGAGTGGCTTCTCTTTACTGTATTTGATGCTGAGGTCTCCAGGTATGCTAGATTTGATAGAGTCATTGAGTTTGTTATCCATTTATTATAGAGCATCTATCATTTGCATTGAGAAATGCAAGTTCCATGGTATTTTATTTTTAAGATGATTATACAAAACTTTAGTTCATTCTCATTGTATCCCTATTCATGAAATTTGCCAATAAATAATTTTAATGCCACTGATACCCATATCTTTTGCCTTTATGTCTATTTATTTACTATCTTGTATTTCCATGCCAATGATGGTTTTGTTTTTTATTTATTAATTTGTTTCTATACGACTAGTGTGTTTGGATGTCATCTCAACTAAAGAACCGACCACCTGCTAGTGTTAATTAACTAATTCATTCTCGTATCAGAATCTGGAGTTCTATTGCTATGTAAAAGATGTCAATTATAGGCATCATTACAAGCATGGTTGAGGTGTTCTAGGACGAAATATTTTCATGAATTGTGGTGGAGAGGGCTTCTGAAAAGCCAAGGGATGCCATACGATATCCATGCATGATTAGGGAGGCTAGGACTCCTTGCGCTACCAGCGCTACCAATTCTGAAGGAGGAGTGGTTGGCTCACAGGAGTAATTGGTCATGGATTGGGGTGGAAGGGTGTTAGCAAAGTCTAGTGATACCACAAAATCTTCACACATGATCTAGTAAGCAATCCTCATCTAGTAAGCAATCCTCCTTACGCAGCCAGATCTTGAGGGGAAGGTGGTGGTTGGGGCTTGTAGGCGGTAGACAATTGCGGCTGATGGTCTGTCGTTGTGGAAAAAGAGGGAAGCGGCAGAAACCTTAGCAGAGAACTTTTTCCCTCTTGATTAAAAAATCTCTTTTAATTTTATGACTAATGTTAATGTCATTTTCTTGTTACCATCTGGTCATATGAAAAAAAATTTGACTCATTGACTTTGTAAGGCCAAACTATTTATCAAAAATATTTAAGACTAAGTTAATAGTTCACTCGTCTAAGCCTACAAGCAACATAATTAACCATAACTTTTCATGTGGAGCTAATCTCTATTGCTTAAGGATTGATGTCATTGTTGAGATCCAAAGTCCATAGCCCAAACCATGCTAGTTGGCAACATATAAGATTCAATGTTGACTCTATCACCATGTAGTTAATCTTTTCTAAAAATCTCACTGTGCTTACAAGCTTGGTATCAATTATTATCACCTGTCCAAATTAGCAAATTAACCGATTAATTATTTCTAGAGAACCATTAATCAGAAATGCTTCAACCAAGTAAATAGTATTTCATTCATCTAATCCTTTAGACGCCCTCCATTAGACTCAACCATTCACTCCCCCATGGTAACTTGGATCTAAACTAAGGTGACATTTCTCAAATTTATTTTTCTCTTCTCTTAATTTTAATTTTTTCTCAATGCTACTGGACTTTCCCTTTCTGTTTTACTGCTATATTTTGCATATCTTGTTCATTTTTTTGCTTAATATATTAGATTTATGTGCATATTGACTAGATACTTTTTCTTTTACTTGGGCTTCCTTCAGTATTGCCTTCAAGTAATGCCATAGTCTATGCAAATCAATTCTCTTTCATTTGACATTAGCACATGCCTCAGCCTTTGCTGCCTAATTTGTGTGCTGCTTTAGTGCTATAGTTTGCCTTGAGGCTTTAATAACATTTCTTGAAACACTAGAATTGAAGTTGTGTATGTTATGAAAACTTTTACATCATCTGTTCTTTGATACAGACCTAGTATTTGATATTAATATAAAATTTACGATGTACACCTTTCTACTCTTAGTTTGCACAACTTGAGCAGTTTTTATTGTTTCATGCTAGCTGTCTACTTTAGCAAATGCTATAAAAAAAATACTGTACAAAAGCCTTTCTTATCTGCTAAGAACTCTAACACCTTGAGAAATGTTAAACTAGCTAATAAGCTGAACATCGATTCCATTTGAGAAATGTTAAATGAATCCAATCAAGTTCATGTTAGTAGCTTGTAAAATTTCAATTTAGTAGTTTGCTTGAGTTATATCAGTGATAAGTCTGATTAAGCATGGTTTTTTAATTATTATTTCTTTTGGTTGCCATAATTTTGTTGTGAAATGTAATATATTGCTAAGCTTCATGTCTCTCTGATTTTGCTTCACCTTGCATTGTGCTATCAAACATCATGAGATATAGTATTCGCTCACAACATTGTATTACCTCATTCTTTTCAATGTTTTCATTTGGCATTTTAACATAAAGGATCTATTACCTAATAAATTCTTGTCTTATAGATGCATTTCACCACCTTTACCTCTATCATGACTTTGATTTTATATTTGTCACAATGAGGTTTGGGGTTTGAATCTTGGCAAAAGCCGAGGTAAATACCTCTCTTATGTGCTAGTCACTATTCCAAAGGCTAGTAGCCGTCCGTGATTTACCTCCTCCGTGTTGGCCCTTGGACGGGTTGGCGGGGGCGCTGGGGGCGAGCGTATTCGTCTTTTTTTTTTTGCCACAATGACTTTGATTTTATATGGTTTGTGCATTTGATGATTAGGCAAAATACAACCAAGAATCAGTTATCTTCAGTGATGTCACCTTCTGGCAATTCACTCCTAGACAAGACATGTAATTTAATAAAGAATTTTCCAGAATATTTGGAAGTTGTTGTTAGTGTTGCAAGGAAAACTGATGCTCGTCATTGGGGTGATTTATTCTCTGCTGCTGGAAGGTCAACTGAGTATGTTCACTTATTATCTGCAGATCTCTTTTCATTGTTAAATGTACAAATAATACCTTATGTTGGTTATTTTATGGGCAAGACATTGAACTTCTCTGCTATATAACTTTCTGATTTTGTTTCACTCTTTTCTCCATATAAATTATCTATTTATCTAATATCTAGCTTGTTTGAGTTTGGTTTTCAGCTTATTATTCCAATCGGGAACAGACATATAGCTTGTTGACAGTGAGCATCGAGTATAGGCGTGACGATGACTTATTATCATTATAAGAAAGTAAGGTGATATATGGTGATTAACCATGCCCAGCACCGTGATTGAAATCTTTAGTTTGCACTCCTAATTACAATGGTATTCACTCTTTCATTACTATTAGATCCTATAATTGTGCAGATTAACATTTAACAACAAAGTAACATTTGGACCAATTAAGTTTGCTAGCAAGTAAGCTTGATTACTCAGATACTGCAAGGCAACTTCTGTTCTATTCAGCTGACAAGCCATATTTGAAAATTATCTAGTAAATGTTTATGCCTCATCACAAACAACTGCAGATGTTGTCATTCAAAGAATTTATACTTGGCTAAAGAGGCAATCCCAACTGATTATTCTTTTCTGATTAGCATGAACATGTAAATGTCAGATTTCACCACATTTGTTTTTCAATCCTATTTCACCTCGTGATGATTTGGTTTCTTCCACTAAGGTTGTTTGAAGATTGCTTCCAGCGAAGATGGTACAGGACAGCTGCTTGCTATATACTGGTACTAAATCAATAATATGATTCATCTGCATTGTTAATAAACGTGTCATTTACATGTTTCAATTTCAATATCTTGTTTTGCTTGCTATTCTATTGAATTTATGAACTATGTGACTGCTGGTTCATTATCTCAACAATTCCTGTTCTAGTTTCATATGTCCATTGAGACTTTTTTACTAGTTGTAGCTTTTGATGTAAGTGGGTAATCAAACATGACATCTTAAGGAATATATAGTGTTTAGATCTTATCTGTAATTAAAAGAAACTCCCCTATTAAGTTAAGTCAATCCAAGTGTTGGGCTTGATTTATTTAGTCTATAAGGTTCTCAATCGCATTCAATTCTAGATGACTGGCCGAAACAATACCCTTTCAATATATGGCCAATGCAACATGTGTCAGTTGCCCACTGATCAAGAAAAGGGGAGAAAGATGAACAATAAGAAATGGGAAAAGAAAAGAGGA
Organism: Zingiber officinale; assembly: GCF_018446385.1. Taxonomy (NCBI): domain Eukaryota; kingdom Viridiplantae; phylum Streptophyta; class Magnoliopsida; order Zingiberales; family Zingiberaceae; genus Zingiber; species Zingiber officinale. Next base: position 37,858,402 of record NC_056001.1, read on the forward strand.
TTAGGACTGAGGGGGAAGAAGATAAAGAAGACTACTCTGAAAAGGTAAATGGCACAGAAGAGGAGAGGTTTTCCATTTTCAACCATGAACTTTAGGTTCATTGTTTAGTGAGGAAGTGTGCTTGACGACCCTTTCCACTTGCTGAGTCCACATGCCAAACCTTCCGCACTGAGATAGCAACAAATGCCCTTTGACATAGTTGTGATCATGTTTCAATTATATTTGGGCGCTGGCACATGAGGGCAAGAACAGTTTGCCTCATTTATAACAGCTAGATGAAACAAAATTAAAGCATGGTCTACTCTTCCAACTTACAAGTGAGGAAAAGGTCTGCAGTCTTGAGTCTGATGTTCGGTTTGGTGCTTGGCTCGAGAAATTAGTGATTCCTAGCTTCCTGTGGATTTTCCTAAATTTCCTATGGGTTTATGAGTACTGGAGCCAATTGGCTTACTGTGTTAGTATGAGATGGTTTTGTTCGACACCATGGAAAAGAAAGAAATGAAGAATAACAACATGATCTTGCCTCAATAGAGCCTTAGCCAAGGACCTAAAATGCTCCTGTTTGACTTGGTGTACATTGTTACTGAGTTCTTTGTATTGGCATGTAAAACCAATGTGTAATCTGTTTCAGGCAGAATGATCTAAGAATTAATTCCTTTATCGAGAACATGAAAAGATGGATAGCCATCTTTTCCTGATAGAGTAAGCTTTTGGAATAAGTGGTTACCTAGTCTAATTTAAAGCATGTATGACCATGAAATAACTCTAGCATTAGAAAAAGATATGATACAGTGAAGCGTCACTTTTTAAAATTTAATTGGCAATGTTCAACATGGTCGATGTTATATGAATTTCTTTTTCATTTGCAATTTTTCCTATCGCCTGTTTATTTTTTTGCATATTTTCTAGGTTATAGCTAAATTAGAAGGTCCTGCTGTGAGCCAGTACTGTGCCCTTTGCCTACTTCAAGTACAATCTACATCTAAGACTTTCATATCTTACCCGCAAGAAAATTTGAATCTTTGGGTGCGCTTGTAATAATGCAGGCAACACTTGATGAATCTTTATATGAACTTGCTGGTGAACTGGTATGTTTTTGTAACATATGCCCTTTTCAGTTGCCAGTGCTGATATACTTTAGCTCTTGCAAAAGTACTTACACAAGATGATAACTCAGGTGCGGTTCTTACTTAGATCTGGGAGGGAATATGAAAATTCTACAACAGAGTCTGACAGCTCTCTCCTAAACTTCTGGGCTATTTCCTTTTCCGCTTTACATCCCGCAGACAATCATCTTATTCGAGAAGGTATCTGACACTTTGTTTTGCATCTTAAATTGGAACAATTTCCAAAAGGTTTTGTCCCTTCTTTTTTGTTTGAACAGCATTTCATTCAAAGACCTTAGCCCACATATTGCATCTGTCAAGAATATTTTAGAGAGCCACGCTACTCATTTGATGTCTGGAAAAGAACTTTCAAAGCTTTTAGCATTTGTTAAGGGTACACAATTTGATCTTGTTGTTAGTTTCTTTTTTTCCTCAGCACCTCTTCAATTCCCACTTTGTTTACATGAATCATTATATAGCTTGACTTACTTGGATGCCCAACTTCAGGAATATCTTCAGCAAGAAAGGCAAGGTAGTGCTCAGTTGGAGAATTTTGCATCAGGGCTTGAACTGATCGGGCAAAAGGTATTGGTTTTGACAGATATAGTGTATATGGTTTTACTGAAGGTTGTAATTTTATTTTATTTTTCAAATTTATTTGTGAATCTAGATTATATTTAGGATTATTATGCCAAAGGGATAGCACACCTGGATATACTTTCAGGCTTTTGTTCCCTAATGGATACCTTTTCATCCTTTCAGTTATAGGTCAATTTTCTTATTCTTATTCATGTTTTATGCTGTTGTGACTGCTTTGCTGTGCAAACTTGCTAACATTTATTACCAAAATTCAAAAATAAAAGAGATGAGACAGAAGCTTAGAATAAAGACTAACCAAGAAAAATTTAGAAATTGAGTGTTTCGCTTACAGATGAGACAATTTAACAGAAGATTGGCATAAAGATCATCAGCAGTAGCCCTCAAAGACTTAGTTGTAGTTCTAGCATTTGTGTGAAATAGCAGCTTGTTTGATGTTGTTTTGAATGTACTCAGGGGACAATATGTATGCTAATTTTAATGACTCGAACTCTGTTACATTTTGGTTTATCGTCAATTTATTCCCATGTGACTTCCATAACCTTTCAACTTTCTGATTTACTTAGATGTGACTAAATATGACTATTGGCTATTAATCAAAGGACTACAGTTGTAATTATCCAACTGCTAGAATACGCTCTACCTTATGGTAGCATGTTTTCTGTTCACAGCTTCAAATGGATACCCTCCAGAGCCGACTGGATGCTGAATTCCTTTTGGCACATATGTGCTCTGTCAAATTTAAGGAGTGGATTGTGGTTCTTGCTACTCTACTGAGGCGCACAGAGGTATTTCGATATTTTCATATCATACATCTATGTACTTATCTTTCCCGGAAGACAAGGATGATGTGACTAAAATTCTAAGGAGCAATTTCTCATGTAAATTTTCCTCTTCTTACTATAATAGTTCCTATACATTGACATTTTAATGGATTCATTTGTTTCTGAAGCATCTTTATCTGTCTATAAAATATGAAGTATGTTGCAATTGGATTACATGAGTTTTGTTGTAAAGGAATTGGATTTACTGTCAAATTAAATTATTGGAGGCTGATAGAAAGCTGGCTGACTCCTTGCTGACAATTTTTAATCAATATTTATTTTTGGGGATCAAAAAAATTCTCCCCTTGCTTTCCCTCGCCTCCCTCTTCTTTTTTCCCCTGCATTTTCTTGTATACTTTTCGCTTGTGAATTTGGAGTTTTTGAATCTCTCCTTTTCCTCATAGTTCATGTATTGCAGTTTAATGTTTAATTCATAGTTCATGTATTGCAGTTTAATGTTTAATTCATAGTTCATGTATTGCAGTTTTAAGTCCACGCTTTTCATAATCTGTAATATAATTTTGCTTGGTGCAGGTACTTGTTGATCTTTTCCGCTATGACTTACGCTTGTGGAACGACGCTTACAAACGGACACTTATGGTTCCAAACCATTCTCTGTTATGCATCATTTGAATTAAGAACTCCCCTGACTTGTTCATTGAATTCCAGTCACATGCCCCATTCCATGGTTACCTTGATCTCCTCAACGCGTTGGCGGAGCAACTTGCTTCAATACCAGATTTGCAACTACAGAATGGTCTTGCTGTGGTGTCTGATCCCTCATCAAATCGACTGTAATTGTAATCCTCACCCTCGCTGCTCAAATTTGCGCTTAAACTTAATGATCATAAGGATGTTCGACGAAGAAGGCGAATCTTCTTGTGACGACTCTTCAGCAGACGGGAAGAAATTTTGTTGCGAATGTAAATAGCTCCATCAAAAGCTTTAAAGTGGATTTTTTTTCTCCTAACAATAAAAGATACTTTAGGGGTTTGTAATATCTTTATGGAGAATAATTTTAGGTTTGTAATATCTTATTGTTTCCTTGCTTTGTACTTTACGAGACTCTGGGGCATTTCATGTGAAATTAAATGAGTAATTAGGAATTTTTTGTTCATCTAGTAACATTTTAGATACCATTATCCTTTTTTTTTTCTCCCCGTTAAGTCTACTGAAGTGCTCATCTTGTGGCTGGAATTTCCTGAACTCATTAGTCATTACTTTTAATTCGCTATTGTTTACCCTATTTTAAGAATTTAATATATTAGCAACTCTTTTAGTCTTAAAATAAATTTAAGTACAGGAAATTTATCTTCACGGCCGAGCAGGAACAATTAATGTGGCAAGTTAGGCTGTGTACCCGTGTGCAGTGCTAATATTACAATTTGAATTATTTTAATTTATTAAATCACCTATTTAGATAATCGAATTCTATTATTCCACTTATAAATTGTCTCTCTCCTAATTATATTTTGAATCGAACCCTAATTGACCGATAAAGACTTGTAGAAATTACGAAAGAGATTTTGGTAAATTCTAAATTCTGGAAGAGTTTTTTAAATAAAAAATATGGGGATAAAATGAAATGGGGCAGTTGCAAAATTTATACTTTTTAAAAAAAAAAATTAAGAAAAATGGGAAAAAAAAACAATGAAAAAAAAAAAACAGTAAAAAAAAAAAAAACAAAATTAGAGTTCCTCCTAATGAGACATGAGACACGCAACAACAAATCCTCTCCGCTTCCCCGTCTTCTTCCCTTATTTTGAGGCCACGCGCGGAGGCGGAGCCGGTGGCGGTGGTGGTGGGACGAGATGCAACCAAGACTCACCAATTCGTCGTCCCCCTTTCCCAACCTCAACCCCGCCTGCATTCTCCCTCCCAATGCGCCTCCCGTCGAATCGGCGGGGGCGGCGGCAGCCAATGGTTCCCCATCCCTGTTCCCCGCTCCCTCCCCCCAGTCGCGAGCCTCCCACCACCGTCGCGCCAGATCCGAGCTCGCATTACGCTTCTCCGACGACCTCGGAGGCGGTGATCCGGTACCGGCAGGGAGCGCAGATGAGATAGGCTCCGAGGATGATCTCTTCTGCACCTTCATGGACATCGAGAAGATGGGGTGCAAGCTGGAACCCAGCGGATCCGGGTCGGAGGGCGGCGACTGTGCGGATCCGACTGCTGAGAGCTCTGGCTGCGGCGATGAGAGGAAGGCCGGCGATCCGGTCGGAGTCGCTGCTGCTTCCAAGCCTAAGCATCGACATAGTTTCTCGGTGGATGGATCGTCGGCAACGTCGTCAACCTCGACCAAGAGGGAAGGTGTGTTTTCGGAAGGGATTGAAGCGAAAAAGGCAATGTCGGCGGAGCAGCTTGCTGAACTGGCCGTTGTCGATCCTAAGAGGGCAAAAAGGTCCCCATGCTTTTCTGTTTTTGTTATAGAAAATAAGTTTTGACTGCCATCTTAAGCTGGTTCTTGTACGTTTTTTTATTGCCTTATTTTCTGTATAGTTATTTAATCTCTGCCGTTCAATAAGCAACTTTGTTAGAATATTATTTCTCTGAGATGAATTAGAGTAGAAAGGAACCATCTGATAATGCTTCTCTCAAGAAATAAAAACATTGACAGGTTTAAATGGATGATCCTTGAGTTACCTTACATTAAGTAGGGGCTTCCGAGTATTGGTGAAGTTAATGAAGAGTGCTCAAGGCTTCAACTCTAGGTGCTCACTGTACTTGCTAATTATCAGTCAAAATGAACCATGCATTTGAAAAATTGCAAATTTCTAGGTAACAGCATTTCAAATGAAAGTTGAGATCCTGCCATAATTTAAAGTTTTCAGGTGGGTACTTCACATTTTTATTATGATTACACTTACATCTTGACCTTTTTTTTATTACAAATTGGCTAGGTTTTAGGTTTGATACTTCTAGTGTCTTATTGTTCTAGCAGACTAAACCTAACACTTAGGACTCTTCATCTATCTCATTCAAACTCACGTTGGAGACCTACACTCCAAATTGATACAAGACACCTCGATTGATCATGCAGAAATATTTTCAGTAACACGCGGGTCAAATACTTATATATACACCTATGCTGCTCATGTGTGAGTAGCATCAGACTTCAATATTTGATATTCTTAGAAGTTACCTTCTTGGAATTGCCATAGTTAGGGCTGTAAATGAATTGAACGTTCGTCAACAAACTTGATGTTCGGCTTGGTAAGACGTAAGAACTTGTTTATGTTTGTTCAATACACACAAGATCAATTAAATAAACAAGCTTGAACAACTTGTTAAACTAAACGAACAAGCTTGAACACATATGTGTTCAGCTTGTTAATATTCATGAATAACGTTCGTGAACGTAAACAATGTTCATTGAACAATTAATGAACAACGTTAGTGAACAATATTTACAAACCATGCTCATTAATAAAATCCTTATCAACATACTAAATAAACAAAAAATCTATTAAAATGAACATATTGTTGGATCGTGAAGAACGCTAGAGGGGGGGGGGGGGCGGTGAATAGCGATCGTCAAAAATCGAGAATTAAATCGAGTACGTAGCGGAAAGATAACAATGAAAACAATGCTAACAAACCAAGTTTTACTTGGTTCAGAGTCTTCGTCGACTCCTACTCCAAGGCTCGCACGTGAGAGTGTTTTCGGTGGGCAATTCACTAATAATTCGCAAGTCTTTTACAAGAGAAATACAATGAATGTATAATTTAAGTACAGAAATAAACAAGTATACCAACAACTTCTTAGAGATCTGGAAGGCTGCTTTCAGTTGTTGGAGTCGTGTCACTCTGTCGTCGGAGTTGTGTTGCTCGATCGTCGGAGCAGCGTCACTTGGCGCCGGAGTCGCGTCGTGGAGTCACAGGAACTTCTTTGGAATAGTGCGCAAGAAGACAATCGCAGAAGAAAGTTGTGTCTTATGCTCCTGGTAGAAGACTGCTTATATAGGTAGTTTTGGACGCCTGGATTCCTTCCGGGCACATGGACCGTGACGTCAGCCCATCTAATCAGCGTGCTCCAAATTAACGTTGAGATAGATTTTGGCATTCCGGGCGCCCGGACCTGAGTTTTCCAGCAACTCATTTTCCTACAAGAAAAAGTTAGTCCGAGATAATAAAAATTATATTACCCTGCAAAACAAAGTTAGCACAATATAGCAAATAGAGTAGTAACTAAATTCTGTCTCCTCGAGACCAGAATCTAGTCAAGATCTCAGCTTAGATTTCCGAAATGGATCTAAGTTGGATCGACGCCTACTGTTCCCTCAAACGGGGAACGCGCCCTCACAAAGTCACTCTCTTCCAGTGACTTACCTTAACTTACCGCTTTGCCAGACATCCGGTCAGCCCGTCGACATCTCTGGACTTCGTGCCAGCTATCCGGTCGGCCCGTTGACCTAGCTGAACTTCGTGCCAGATATTCGGTCAGCCTGTCGACTTATCTAGATTTCGTACCAGCTATCCATCCGGTCAGCCCATCGACCTAGTTGGATTTCTTGTCAGATATCCGGTCAACCCGTCGACCTATCTGGACTTCTCCTACACACTTAGTTACATCGTTAGATCATAACAAACCTAATTTAACTTAGGGGGCGTTTGGTTTAAAGGAATAAGAGTGGGGAATGGGAATAACAATCATTGATTCCCATTGTTGATGTTTGGATTATAGGAATGAGAATACAAATAAGGGAATGAATCCTTATAATTAGGTAATGACTCATTCCTATGTCTCCCCCCTTCAATGAGTTATTACCCTATTTTCAACAATCAAAATATTCCCTTATTCCCAAAATACCCCTTGACCAAAAACTAAAATTTTCTCCTTTAATATCAAATATCAAAATATATTTATTTAATTTTTCTTTCATATCACTTTCTCTCTCCTTATTCTCTCTCATCATATTTTCTCTCTCCTCATTTTATCACCCACTTTCTCTCTCCTTAATCTCTCTCATCACACTTTCCTTACTCTTTTTTTCTTATTACACTTTCTCTCTCATCACACTTTCTCTCTCCTTAATCTCTTCCATCATACTCTCTTCCCTCTTTTTTTTTCTCATCACACTTTCTCTCTCATCATAATTCCTCTCTCATCATACTTTCTCTCTTCTCAATCTCTCACATCACACTCTCTTTTCTTTTTTTTTCTCATCACACTTTCTCTCTCTTCAATCTCTCTCATCACATTCTCTCCCTTTTCTTAACACACTTTCTCTCTCATCATGCTTTCTCTCTCCTCAATATCTTCGATCACATTTGCTTTCCTATTTTTTTCTCATCAACTTTCTCTCTCATCATACTTTCTCTCTCCTCAATCTCTCCCGTCACACACTCTCTTCTCATTTTTTCTCATTACATTTTCTCTCTCTTCATCCTCCCTCATCATATTTTCTCACTCATCATATTTTGTCTCTCATCTTCTACTATCACGCTCTCTCTCATCTACTCTCTTTTCTCATTTTCTCTCGTCGCACTTTCTCTCTCTCTTCATTCTTTCCCATCACACTTTCTCTCTCATCATATTTTTCTCTCACATCTAATTTTTTTCTTTTATTTTCCTTTAAGGGTAAAAAAGGAAATTTTGATTGATTCCGATAGAAAATATTCAACTAACCAAACATTGTTTTTAAAAGTGATATCCATGCTCATATCCATTCCCATTCCACAATACTATGATTCCCATTCCGATTCCTATTCCACAATACTGAACCAAACGCCCCCTTACTTTGTCATTTATCAAAACCTGAGTTCGACCGTTAGTGCAACCGGCACCAACATATACAAGTTTGAATTATCAAGCTCAATAACCAATCAAACAAGCAAAAGTTTCAAACAATCAAAGAAGCTTGAATTGAGAGCTCGATAATATTTAAACGAACTAAGCTCAAGCCAAGCTCGAACCAAGCTCAAGCCAAGATTGAACCAAACTCAAGCTCATAAGAAATAAACCATGCCAAACTTGGTTCATTTTAGGTTTGGCTCGAACCAAACTTGAACAATCATTTCAATAGCTTTGTTCATTTTAGGCTCGGCTCGGCTACCTTATCAAATATGCTTGAACACCTCAAAGCTTGGATTGGCTTGTTTACAGCCCTCCCATGGCAATCACTATGAGAAGACAATGGAATAATGATGGAAATGGTTAGATAGATCTCTTCCCCTTAGAAAATAGTAATAACTTTGAGCATCAATTTTGTGATTTTTGAATTCACACAGAGATGATAGAATTCTTAACAACTTGAGTTACAGTGTATTACTATTATTGATTTTAATGAGTTTATAAATATTGAACATTATGTAATAATCCCACTCTATGTCTTTGCATCCTGCATATTGTCTTCTTGAACCTCTTTGCATTCTATACCTTTAGATGTGGTTGAGGCAATATGTAATCTTTGAGAATTTTCATTTATGCTTGTTGAACTAATGCAATGGTGGTATATACCCCTCTTGTCTATGATCATTGAGTATTACTTATGTTAGCTGCTTTGATTCTTGGTGGCACAACTTTTTGAAATTTAGATGCTTTCTGTATCTACTTTCAAAATGTTTGTATGGTCATCTTAAGTTGTGTAAGAATATTTAGAATTATTCTAATGAGACCATCATCAAATACATGTGCAGTCATATGACTTGGAATATATTTGCAATATGACATGTTTTATTTGAAACTGAAAGGTTTATTATGCTTAGCAAACTAGTAGAATTATGAACTATATGAATCATGGACAAACAATTAAATCAATTGTTTTTTACCTCCATTGCCACATACAGTTAAAATGAATACATAAAAAAATCTGAGTACCTTAAATTCACTATGGAAAATCTATCTACAAGTTTGTACTGGAAATAGCATCAATTCACACTCTTGCATAGGAAATGTTTTCCAATCTAAAATTTGCATTATAATGTCTTTGAATGGCTCTATTAAGTTTTTATGATATATTTGATATGCATTTTATGCAGGATCCTTGCCAATCGACAGTCTGCAGCTCGCTCCAAAGAAAGAAAAGCTCGCTACATATCAGAACTTGAAAGAAAAGTCCAAACCCTCCAAACTGAGGCAACCACTCTCTCTGCACAGCTCACGCTATTTCAGGTCTGTCGTCATCATCATCATCAAATCATATTTTTCCTAACTATCTGTGGTTGGTTATATGAATCTTATCCTCTATATAAGCTCTATGCAAATCTATATAACAAGTAACAGTATGTCATTGGAAAATTTGGTTAAGATTTATGTTCATAGGGCTTAGATAAGTTTTGACGATAGCAGTCTAGGCTATTTTAGGTATGTGCTTACTGCTTATCAAATTTGCAGTGTTCATATTAATGCAGCTACTTGTTTGAATTGTTTGATGCTTTTATTTTCTATAGCTTCCAACAATAGTAGGTGACTGGAGTTTCAAATGATTCAAACAATTGTGAACTAACAGTTCTTTTCCACACAGATTGTTTGCTCTAGTGTAGTTTTCTATGTGGTTCCAACATCCCAAGTAAACTTTTTAGCTCATCTTCATATGTCTCTAATTCTTTAACTTATGAATTTCAGTGCATAGAGTTTTATGGAGGATAGGATGCATACTTCGACCCTAGATAGATGGGATTGATAATGGCCTGTTGATGTTGAATTTGAGATGTGTTTAGGTTACAAAATTGTTTGGTTTTGAGTTTAAAATTTGCGAGCATTATCTCACACAAGTATTTCAACAGAGTTTCCAAATGAAGATTTCCAAGAATCACTTTTGTTGAGAATGCTAATGGTATTTGGATTTTAGAAAGATGTGTTGAATCTATAACCAAGAAGATACAAGTCTGAGGAAACACAACTTTTAATTGTCCATGGACTCTCATCGTCATCATCATCAATCTTCATGGAGCTGTATTCTCTTCTATGATGTTTCATTTTACTGTGTGAAATCCAAACTTCTAGTTAACTACTTTCTTCTTTATTTTTTTGGATAGCCCTAGATAGTCAACTACCACAAAATGACTGAGGCCTCAGTAAATGTGTTATCTGTCTCAAATTCCAGGTTGTCTCAAGTCCTCAGATGATTGTTTCATTACACTGTATGCATATCAACGTGCCTTTGCGATTAGCTTATTTATATAAACTCCCAAATTTCTTGCGAATTTTGTAAAATTGAACCTTGAAATATACAGTTGATTCTACTTATGAATCTCACTGTTCGCTGGTTGATTCTCTTTCCAGAGAGACACAACTGGACTGTCCGCAGAGAATCAAGACCTCAAGTTACAATTACAAGCTATGGAGCAACAAGCTCATTTACGTGATGGTAAGCATTTTGCTTTATCAGTGTTTTGCTCATCTTATTTTCTCTTTATCTTCGACATGGTAAAAGTATAGTGGAATATTCATTCTCTTCAGCATGATTAATCAGTTTCCAACAGTTATCTGCAATCAGAAACCACTCTCATAACTTAGTGCAAATGCTATTTTAGCTATAGGAAAAGTTACAATCAGCTTGAAGATCCTTTCAACTAAGGTTTAGAATGTATTCAATCTAGCATGTCGTTGATGTCACAGTAGAGGGAGTGGCTGATTATGTTTTTACTATGCCTCCTCCAAAGGGTTATCTTGGTGTCAATCACAAACCATAATAAACAACACTCCGAAAAATCAACTTTATTTATTCAGTTTCATGTTTGGAATATTATTTCTAAATATTTGTAAAATGTATGCTAAAACATGCCATCTATCTGTAAGTTATGTTTTTATAGGGCTGGTCCTAAGTTTGCATCCATCAGACCAAAAACCCAATATAGCCACACAGCCCAATTTCCAGATCAATCTCTTGTATCCTTCACCAGTGCAGCAAAACAAACTAATTAAATGGTAGTAACTTCAGTGATGATGCTCTCAAGTCTTACCAAATTTTCCTAGAGGCCATGTTCACTGACATCACGCTTACAGTCTCATAGATTAGATGAACTATGGTCTCTTTTGATGTTTGTCTGATCTGTTTCTCATTGATTTTTCTGGTCCTACTCACAATTGTCATTAGTATTATTACCTTTTGCATGGTCCAATTAGCTGACCCTAGACGAAGCATGAGAATTGCCTAAACCGATTCTAATCCCTCTTAAATGGAGTTTTCCAGAGTCTAGATTTATTAGATTGTGTTATTGAACTAAGATAAAAAGATTTAAATTCCCAAAATGCAACAAGTCCATTTAAAACCAACCATACATATAGGATACATTGTGAACTTCTATCATTCTCATAATCTTTGATTCTTGGAATATATAATTTTTTAAATATTTTTCCCCCATGTTATTTCATTAGGAGAGTTTATTTTAGATTTATTGAACAACATGATTACAGTCACTGTGGATTCAATTAAGAAAAAACCATATCTTTTAGTTCACATTTCATCTTTAAAACATGTTTGATGCTGTCCTTGCAGCATTAAACGAGGCACTGAATCACGAACTACACAGATTGAAGGCTGCAACCGGTGACATATCAAAACCCGATGAAACATATGACATCGGACTGCAGAATCTAGCATACAGCCAGTCATTCTTTGCATTTCCCCAGCAACAGCCAATCCATCACCATCAAGCTCTCCAATTTCAGCCCCAGTTCCAGCAGCCGCAGACTGGCATCTCAAATCACCAAATTCTGAGTCACCCAGCTAGTCTCCCTGATGCGATGCGGCTAGATCCCCTCGGAAGGCTTCAGGGTTTGGATATCAACAAAGTATCCTCCAATGTTGTGAAGTCAGAGAGTTCCGCAATATCTGTCAGCGAAAGCAGCAGCACCTTCTAACCATCCGACAGGCAAATCATCTTCTCATCTGTTCAGCTCGACTCATACCTGTGCTTCCTTCTCATATGGTTCTACAGTTTGCATTCTATTAATCTTAAATTATTTGTTGAAGATGTCAGGATTGCATTATTCCTCCGTTTTCATCGCCTACAAGCTTTCTGCTCGAGTTCAGTTTTCACGATGTGTAAGATTCATTTGTATTCTTCCTTGTATCGTTGGGAATCGAAGGTCAAATTTTACCCAAGAACAAATTATATATATTTCTTTTGGCGATTATGAAATCCTTGTTTGAGTTGGGCATGTTTAGAATTTGTATCCTTCCTTGTGTCATTGTGTGTACAACATTTTGTTTAGAATTTGACTTGCGAAGCTGTATCAACTCAGTTCTGTACAATTAATTTGTTTGTGAACATTCTGATAAATATTAATTGTTATTGAATTGGTCCAAAGTAATTTATGTATCATTCATTGTGACTAGCACATAAGGGAAGTATTTATCTCGATTTTGTTGAAATTTGAATCCCAGATCTTATTACAACAACACTTTATGCGCGCTAGTCACTAGATCAATCCGAGGAGACGGACCAAAGTAATTCATGTATCATTCATTGTTCATCATCATGATCGGCGTGCATTACTTTTCTCGTGCCGTCAACTAATTTGTCGTTACGGTCATCGGAAGAAAAAACTAAAAGCAAAGTTGTATTAACGAATAAATAAGCTTGAGCTAATCAAACGCATACATATCTCTCTCTCTTTTTAAAAATAATTTAATAATATAAGCATTCTTATACTAGCAAAAATAAAAGGAGTCTCAAATTTTATAAATCATCTGAATCTAAGGAGTGTCTCTTTGAAAACAAAAAAATTTAAGAGGGCACTTCATCAGTGATTTTATTTGACAAATACGTCTAAAAGCTATTCGGTAATTGTTACCATGCCTAAAAGTTATTTGGTAGAGTTTGATTAAGTGTGAAAAAAAACAATTTTTCAAATTGTAGTGGTTTATGATGTATTTCAGCTACTAAATCTTAAGTTATAAAACTTTAAACTCTCAATTTTAATTGTGAATACTATTATATTAAAATTTTTTTTTACCAATTTAATTAAAATTATTTAATTTTCACCCAAATCATTTTAAAGACAATTGCATAAACTACTAAATAACTATTATAACATTATATTAAGTGTTATATGTTATAACAATATAAAAAATCATATACTAACCCAAGCGCTCACACAGTTGATCTCATAATTATATGTAGAAAAGTATATAGAAAAATTGAACCAATCATCACATGAAAAGATATTTTTATCGACTTCACCAAGTATCGATCCCTATCTATTTCTACAAATCTATCTGGTACTAACCCACTAAGTTATATCATAGAACATTACAACTACATAATAACTTTTACGCAATATAACAATTACATAATAACTCCTACGTGACATAACAATTAGTCTTGACTTATACACTAATGTTGAAAATAAATAACAACTTTATAATAACAACTCAGATAGCTTCCGTTGTAATATCTTTTCAATAGCCGCTATAATAATCCTGATATAAGGGATATTTTAAGTGGGAAAAAATCTAATGAGATGCTCTTTTTCTGTTTTTTGGAAAAAAGGAAATGTTCTAATTTGAGGAGCCTTTTAATTTTACCTTATTATATTACCTATAAAAATATAAAACATAAAATACAATCAAACAAAAACAGCGGCTTCACAGCGTGGGCTCCATAGCATGTTTAGGTACATATTGGGGTAGGTAACAACCCGTTGGCTAACAAATAAATATAAATAGGCATCAAACCTTGGTTTTATGGAATCGCGTGGCTGGACACATAGCAGGGAAGGAAGAGAGGCGACAGCAGAGAAAGCGACGTCCATTCTTCCAAACGATCTGCCGATCTCTTTATAATCGGAGTCGAAGTCGGCTAGTTTGAGATCGCGATCGGCGCATCCTTGATCTCTACTTCCATCTTCTTGCGCTTGAAGAAGGTGAGAACTCCTTGTTGAGATCCTCGCGCTCTTCTTCTTGTCTTCCGTGATTTATGTTTTTTGCCCCCATTTTTTCCTTTCTTTTGTGCTGGAAAAAATTGGGGTTCTGCATCGTAGTGTTGAACAAGAACTTCCTCTCCTGGTTTTTAGCATCCCGATCTGCTTGCCTAAGGTTCTATTTCAGATATCTCAAATGCGGCACTTCGTTTAGATCTCTCTCTCTCTCTCTCTCATGGCGTTGTCTTCTTACTCGCATTGCCGCTCTGAATAATTTTTTTCCCTGTAACTTTGGCATGATTTGGTTCGTCGTTAATATCTGCCATTGTGTTTTTGGGAGTAGATCTTCTAGAGGTAGTTTATTGAATGCTAATGGGATCTAATGATCCGAAGGAGTTTCTTCTTAATATCACTATCTCGTTGACTAGATTCGACGTTGATCAACTCAATCAACACCTATTATTCCAGATCGTATGATATGGCTTACGTTTTCCTTTACCTTTTGACCATTAACAACCTTTTATTGAGTTATTTTCCTTTCGGATTAGAACTATCATTTTTCCCAATTTTTGTTTAAACTTTAACTGCTATGCTTTAGATCAGGCTTTCTATCTTCCTTCCTAAAACTCGATGGAAAACTGAATTTTCTTATGCAAAGCTTTGCAGTGTCCTGCTGACAACTGGAAGACAAATTTCAGGGAATGCTGAAAGATGTGCTTAAACGCTAGCGATTCTTTGTTTAACATCGACACCGCCGGAGTTGCTTCAGCTAAGCTTCCCTTGTTCACCTGGGATGGGATCGACGATAGCGCGATCCAGTCTGTGCTCTATGCACAATGGCAGGACAGAGCTAGTGAGACTCTTGTGTTAGTTAACGACCTTGGGGACGATGGTTGAGCTATTCTTCTCGTGGTAGGCGTCTAGATCGATCAAGCAATCGGACATAGATTTGTAGGCACTTGATAGAATGACAGTAGTAGAAAACAAGGGGAGTGTGTTGATGAAGAAGTATGAAATTGGGAGATTCCTAGGCAAGGGAACTTTTGCCAAGGTTTACTATGCTAGGGATGTTAAAACTTCTCAAAGTGTTGCTATTAAGGTAATTGACAAAGAGAAGGTATTTAAGGTTGGCCTTAATGATCAGATTGTGCGAGAGATATCGGTGATGAGAATGGTGAAGCATCCAAATGTCCTGGAGCTTTATGAAGTCATGGCTACCAGATCTAAGATATACTTTGTCCTGGAATATGCCAAAGGTGGTGAGCTGTTTAACAAAGTTGTTAAAGGCAAACTCAGAGAAGATGTTGCCCGGAAATATTTTCAGCAGCTGATTAGTGCGATAGACTTTTCTCATAGCCGAGGCGTCTATCACCGGGATCTAAAACCGGAAAACCTTCTGCTTGATGAGAACGGGAATTTGAAGATTTCAGATTTCGGGTTGAGTGCACTTGCTGAGTCTAAGAGACAAGATGGCTTACTCCACACCACGTGTGGTACTCCGGCATATGTTGCTCCTGAGGTGATAAGCAGAAAAGGATACGATGGAGCCAAGGCAGATGTATGGTCTTGCGGGGTGATTTTGTTTGTTCTTATGGCCGGTTACCTTCCGTTTCATGATTCAAATCTAATAGAGATGTACAGAAAAATTGGAAAATCAGAATATCGATGTCCGAATTGGTTCCCTTTAGAGGTCAGGAGGTTGCTAACGCGCATTCTTGACCCAAATCCTGCTACAAGGATCTCAACCGGAAAGATTATGGAGAATCCTTGGTTCAGGAAGGCCCTTGATGGAGGAGTAACTAGAAAGGGAAAAGGAACGCCAGAAGTAGATCAAGCTAACACTGATGAAGTTTTGAATTCCCTTGGTACCAACATGGCTGCCAAGGTACAGGAGATGGGGAAGCTCAGCAACTTAAATGCGTTCGACATCATATCTCTTTCTGATGGATTCGACCTTTCGGGTCTGTTTGAAAAGCCCGACCACAAGAGTGAAGCAAGATTCATATCAGCACAGCCGGCTTCTAGCATCATCTCGAAATTGGAGGATGTGGCGAAGTACATGAAGTTTAAAATAAAGAAGAAGGATCATGGGGTGTTGAAAATGGAAGGAACCAAGTCAGGTAAGAAAGGAGTTTTGGTCATTGATGCAGAGATATTTGAGGTCACTCCATCACTCCATCTGGTTGAGATGAAGAAGACAAATGGTGATACCTTGGAATACTGGAAAATGTGTAAAGAAGAAATCAGGCCAGCCCTGAAGGACATTGTGTGGGCATGGCAAGGAGAGGAGCAGCAATTCTAACCTGCTTGATCAAGTTGCAACATTCAAAACTAGCAAGTAAACTTCCGTTTCGTGCTTAGGAAATCTCCTAATATTTGCTTTTATTTTTGTTACTTCTGTCTGTGCTACTTGTTCTATTGAAAATGAATTCATTAATGCTCACCATGGAATGGTTTCTCCTCTGTTTCTCTGTGTCGTGCTTGGTTGTGCCACAAGTATGATTTGTTTTGTTGCATGAAAATTCATTTATGTTTTTTAAGAAATAATTTTACGTGACTGACACTAAATTAAAGCTTCTAAAAGCTCAGTTATGTGATATAATGAGTTATTAAACTTAAAAGTGCTACCTCTCTAGCGAGGGCTGTCAATAGAGGCTCCTGCCGACTGAGGCACACAGATTTATCACATCCCAGTTGTGCTGCAAAACCAGGGACTTCAAAGTATGAAAACTAGCAATATGATGAAGCAACAGTGCCTTTTGTTAGTTTATGGCACCACTTCTGATAGTGGCAGGCAGTTTATTAGTATCTTTCACAATCATACTAAACTCCAATATACAGTAGTTGGAATGAGAAAGACCGACTTCATAAGCAGTGGCGTATAAAAAATGCTAGAAACATTGGATTACAGTTGGAAAGTAGTCACGGCTGGTGTGCATTATTATTATGTTAGGGACCAGTGATTAAAAACAGTCAGATGAAGGATTAAAGGTGAAGGGTCACCTTTCAGTGCAGTGGTTCTCACCAACCAATATGTTCGGGCACCTGCAATAAAGAATGCTCCACCTGAGTTTGTGTTATTTTGTTTTAGCAATGAGATGAAACTGCTACAAGTATGGAATATGCTCAAGGACAAATAGTTAAAATCTGACAAAACTATTAAGGTTCTATATGTGAAATGTAATATAAGTCAGCGTGTTAATT